>NC_060168.1:18191296-18235770 GCF_021292245.1 Micropterus dolomieu
GGGGGGGGGGGGGGGGGGGCCCTCCTGATACATTTGTTGGCCCTACCACTGATATTTTATTAGGTAATATTCATTTAAATCAATAATGTATCTTTTTCATAACGTGAAAGGAAACCCCCACTTTTGGTTTTGGTGTGCCACCCCAAGATTTTCAGTGGCCCCATCTGGTCACCCCTATGAAAAATTTCTGGGGGCGCCACTGGTGTGTTTGTGTGAATGTAAGCTAGTAAGACAACAACAATAAGATATAAGGATAAAAAGAGCGGGGAAAAGGGCATGCAGTCAAAGAAGGACACAACCTTGACTCCTACTCTTGCTTTTTGTGGCTGTTCTATTAATAACATAAGAAAGAAAAGAGTTATATGTTCACATTTGCTGCACTAATTTTTGCACCATATAAAAAGTATATTATAGTAGTAGTATATTTTTACTGCATGCGCTATGACATCTTCTGCTACCAAATGATGAGGTATATTTCTAAAGTTCTGTATAGAAAGGAATGTTTTCCCTGTCCTCGTGTGGCTTTATTAATTTTCTAAGACAGAGAGACGATGAATACCTTGTTGGCAAAATCATATCGTTCTGTGTGCCACGTTCGCCCACGCTTTCAAGTAGTCTAAATATCTACTTGTTCTCAAACAGCTTTGGCAGCTGTTTCTCAAATTACTGGAGGACGCACGCAACAGAGAAGTCCAGGTTCCAGCAAAAGAAAGAGCACACTTATGGAAGGTTGGCAGCTCTACAAAAAGCATGCTTCCTCTCCACATGACTCTAATTATTGGAAACTTGCTCCAACAATGGCATCCAGAATCTATTAGAACAAACAGCTGTCCGTGACAATTAGGACATAATCATTTTGCATAAGGGAGTGTCTTCATTTTTAGACTGCTGTGTATTCAAGTCCATTCAGGTTGGTGCCAGATGTTGAGAAAAAGCCTAATTTGATTTCATGATGCACTCAATACTAAGTTGTTTAGGGCTACAATATTAATTACAATTAAATACTATTAATTGGTCTTAAATAAATAAAAGTTTTGCTCTAAGGGGAAATGACTAATGCGAATAAAACATTAACGGTGCAAGACAAACACAATAAACAAAAACACACATTCACAGAGGAGTCAAGGTGAGTGTTTTGCTAAGCATTATCTCTTATTTAAAGAAGCTGCCAGAAATCCATAAAGCAAAGACAAGCTGCAGTAAAAGATATCAAGACCAAACAAAGCCCGTTCAGCCAGATAAAACACTGCCTTGAGAAGTATGTACACAGAGATAAAATGAACAGGAGAGATGCATGCCAAGCTCTGCCATATAACAAGCCAGCCAATCCAAAACCCTCCCCCTGGTAACCACCCAGACAATAGGCAGATGGGGCTGGATTCACGGGTTACCGGATTAGAAGTGCGTTATATTTAGATATAGAAGAGGAGAGGCCAAGTGGCTGCCACCGTGTCCTTTGGTAGGCCACAGCTCTTTGACTTTTATTATTACATATATTTTTCCCCACACCACCATTCTCTATAAACAGCAAAGAAGTCAGTGGTGCACAGAGAAGGACTTGGCTGACAACCGCCTCACTTTGAGTGATAAACAGGGACCACTTAGGAGTGAATCAGGGGAGATTGGCTCTGCCATTTCAGATAAGGATCAGCTCGCGGGCACACCTAGACCTGCATAAATCTGTCTGGAGATGGTGATTTGTCATGTAGCACATGTCTTATGTAGAGAGGTAAAGAAACAAGAAAAAAAAACAACAACAACAGCAATGCCAAGATATTTATTCAAAAAAAGCTGTCCCACACGACCCTATCCTACTTGATGTCAAGATCCGGCATAATCCACAAAAATCGGCTAGCGATTTTACTTTGTGGGTGTGTCCTTTATTTATTTATTTTGCAAATGCTGTTCTAGTGCAGCCTATTATGTGTCAGGTGATGTGTGTGTGAAATGGTGAGTTAGCGGGAACATGCATGGAGGAGGTGATTCTAGCAAGTGAGTTGAGAGATTATAGGGTGATTTTTGACAAATCCAATGAATTTTTATCAATCTGTACTTGAGTCATCTGCTACGATGATCTGCTGTGTGCGACATGAGCTATGACAGTGTTATTGACAGTATTATTGCCCCAGTCCTAGCAAAGCAGGGTCTTACACTGAACTGTGATTAAACACAGTTTTTCAAAGAACACTGAAAAACTTTAATAATAAAATAGTCAAATGTTATAGTGGTTCAGAATGGACCTTTCGGGGATGACTACTCACAACATGATCAACCCACATACAGTTAGGATTCGGTGATATGATTATTTTATTGCACACTTGAGTAGTAGATTTTGCTAATACTTTTACCTTAGTAAGGTTTATGATGCAAAACCTTTACGTGTTGTGGAGTGGGGTTGTTATTAGGTATTTTGCTTAAGTAATGGAGCTGATTTCTCCTTCCACCTCTGGTCAGCACACCCACAGCTGAGAACCTGTGTGTCACCAGTCAAGCCTTCCCCTTTAAGAAAGGTGGCCTTGTAGGCCCTGTGCGTGAAACAGAGTACAGTAGGTTTGTTGTGAAAGTCAGTCTTTCCTGGTGTGTAGAAGTACATTAGTTACTTCAGTCAGTTTTTCAAAATTTCCATCAAACTTTGGTTAGTGTGTAAGACCTGCTGCCAGAGATAGATAAGCCAGTCTCTCTGCACATTGGTATCTTGTGGGACTTTCACTGTATTAAATGTCCAGATCAGGCTAAAGTAAATTAAATTAGCCTTCACTGTTGATAACTGTTTATCTTAATGGAAAAATATGAGAACACATTTGTGGTATTCCAATAAAACACAACGGAAATAAAATAATCTGTGACATTTCTAAAACTCTGCCATGTTCATGGTACTGAAGAATTAGGCCACGACAATAACAAAGTAATTTTACAGAAAGTTATTAAAAATAACAGTCAAGTCATGAACAAGAAGAATGGTTCAATGCTATTGGATCCAAATTATTCAAAACATTTTTTCTGGGTTTTATAACCCAAATGGTTGCAGAATTGTATTTAACCCACAGAACCTTTCAAATGAAGGTAAAATCAAGCTGGCTTTGAGGCTTTGGTAATAACAATACCTGTATGTTTATTTCTAGCATGCAAGGTTATAGTGGTGAAATGCAGATATATTGCGCAAAGTATAGAAAATATATTAATAGACCCATCGAAAAAAAAACCACACAGCATGCTCCATTGATGCCCATGCAAGAACAAGCAGAGAACAGAATGTGTATGACTTACATTCACAGAGGTTATCTTGCCAAGTTGACAGGCCTCCTGCAAAGACAGAAGAGCAGTCATTTCACATCACTGTCGGACTGTAACCCGACAGAGGATTTAATAAGGAACGGATATTTGCAGCCAGCAAAAGAAACTGCACTGGGAACTTTCCGGTCTTCCTAAAGTCAGTCAGAGTTCACAATTGACAACCTCATAGATTTTAAAGTCTTTTTTTAGGTTGGAATTGAGATTTTGGATACATATTGATTTCTTCCTCTGACGCAGAGTTTGTACAGCACATTTCCGTGCTCAGTAGGCAACGCCGGGCTGCAGAGTACACACCTTCTTGCCAGAAATGTAAAGAATAGTGCAAACCTGACACTCTGACAACACAAGCCATACAACTGACACTTTGATAAAGATGTTTTCTCTGCATGCCAGGGAGGAAAGTGAACAGAATATCAAATGAAGCATCAAAAATTAACAATAAACAGTGACAAGCTTCTAAATTGGGAACAAAAGACACCCGCAAGCCTGCAAAATAGCATCCTCTCTGGGGACTGAGATAACTCACAGAGAGATAAGAGTATTTAATTTTTAATCACCAATTTTGTTTTCTTTGTACTGTGTATAATAATCTGAGTACATGACTTGATTTGCAAAGAAAATAGAAGAAATCTGGCAGTGAGGAGCCACTTTGACAGGGGAGAAACAGAGAGGACCGCTGGGGTGGAACGGTAAAACAATGAACAGGAAACAAGTTCATGTCAACAGATTATCCTGCCATAATTGTTCACCAAGGGATACTGACTGAGCGATAAAGCAGTACACCCAAAGCTCATCAAAAACAAAATGGAGCTTCATGGTGGACAACTAAACTTCTAACAAATAACTGCCTGACACGAGTAAAACAATTCTATTGTATAGTATTTAAAATAAGTGAAGTTTGTGTAAAGACATTTAAGCGGGTAACTATTAAATCATCTCATTGCCATAAAGTAGGCCTAGTTGCTCGAATTAAAGTCATGCATAATGTATATTGTTGTCTACACCAGCAATGTTTTCTGTGAGTAATATCAACAATATGTCTCCAACAGTTTGTCTCTTCTTCAACCGTGTCAAGATTGCATATTTTGTAAGACGGTGGATAATTTTTTGCACCTCATCATCATTTCCACAACAGCAGTGGTCAGTTGTGTTCAGCAAAAAAAGCTCAGAAAAACCGAGAATATACCGGAAACTGTTGGCACAAATACAAAATGATGCAAACCTACCTGAAGTTACTTGTTATTATTGGGAGAGAAAAGGGAATGTAATAAACTGTGAGTATGGCAATAAAGACAGGTGTTAAATCAGCAGCTGCAGCAAAGAAGAAGCTGCTGGTGTGGCTGCAGGAGGCCTGAGCTCCAGAGATCTTCACTGGCCAAGTGTTAGGGGGATGCATGCATCTTCACCCGGGCCAGACATGGCATTTTGTGAACAGTAGCTTCTAGCTACAATGCACAATAATGCACTACGCTTAAGGATGAAATCGTTATAGGTATTTTTAGCATTATTATACCTTGGCATAGTTAAGAAAAGGTTGCATCTACGTTAATTTATCACTGATTTAATTCACCATCTGCATAGAACGCTAAGTGACCCAGATGAAACGCACCAAAGTTGTTGCGTGACAAACAGTTGCATGCTGGATTTGGCTAAGTGCTAAAAGATCCTCCAGCAGTTATTTCTTTGCTACATTGCTGAGGAAGTTCTACCTTCAGTGAGGCATGTGAGGCCTTTCTGCTGTTTCTGACCATTTCTGTCTGTGACTGTGACGGTTATATCGAGACACATACGCTAAGTGGAGCTGGTTTTAATGGGACAGCCAGCTGAGAGGACTGTTTATAATATGAACTGAGGGCGGTCTAGCAAAAAAGTTGAACCAAGAGCAGATTGTTGCAGTGCATGAAACTCACACAGTGACGTTCAGACCGCTGTGTAGCCTAGCAACATAGCGTTATGTGTGTGTGTCTGCATATAAACTGTGAGTTTATATTGTTGATTGGTGATGTTTGATTCTGTTGCTAAAGTAGCAATTTTTTTCATTTCTTATTTTAGATAAAAATTTAAAATAAATAAACAAGAAAGAGAGGTGAAAATTACAGTATGTGTTAAATCAATGTGATGCTTTGAAAGCTAAACAAGTAGATAATATGTCAGTGTTCTGTTTACAGCTTGTTGAGCTGCCCTCAAATGGCACAAATCCACAAAAGTTAAGCACAAAGTTAATGAAGCTTTAATAGGTTTGTGGGTTAGCAAACTGTTGCCACAGTTCCTACTGTGAAGCTAAGATGCAGAGAGGACGAGAAGTTCCCAGAGCCAGAACACCAGCTCCAGACAGCGATACTCACAACTGTCCTGCTACTATAGCTAAGAAAGTGGCTGGAATAGTGTTGTGTGGTGTGGTCTGATCCACTTTGTTTATTCCCACAGAGCCAAGGCTGCGTAAAAACCAGAACCGGATTTTTTCAGCGCACACACAAAGTGGATAGCTAGCGGACTGTGAGGAGATTTTAGCTGAATTTGACCAAAAGTATATTGGATTAGAATTACTTACCCCACCTTTAACATGATGTGAACAAGAAGGGTATGCAAAAAATAAAAATCCATAAAGACACATCTAACATAGGAAAGTTCTGTATATGGAGACATCTGTCTGAATACATCTTTAAACTTGTCGTAACCTTGTTATAATTCATACTGTACCACTCGCCAGATTTACATTATGGCTTGAACTGCTATAGCAATAACCTCTATAAATGATACAGATAAGATAATGTAAGGAATGTAAAATATTTCTGTAAATGCACCTTTATTTTTTTAAATAATAAACATTTGCATATTTGTCAGGTCTGTTTGAGGAGTTTCTCATTTGCATCCACTGGCTGGTCATTTGAAGCGTGATTTGACTTGAGGCTGCCATCAGGCAGTTGTTTCTTCTCCAAGTAATGTTTAATTCAACATCTCGTGACACATACTTCAAGTTAGAAACCTTACCAACCAATTAAATATATGATAATGTACATGAGGGATCTGAGAAGGTGACCTGTGGTTGTCTCATATTTAGATGACATTGAAAATAGTAGGTGTACATCTGATTGCTGAAGACCATAAACGTGTGAGTTTTCTCTTTTTTCCCCTTTCTCAGTATGGATTGGTCAGTGACCTTCTCTCTGTATGTACGCCTCTCAAACTAGCAGTTTCAAAGCACCCACATGCAAGCCTGGGAGAGAGTTATGCTTAAGATAAGTGCATTTGTTGGTGAACCACATCAAAGTACAGAGGGATGTCTTAGCGAGCAAAGGCAGTGGAGCTCGAACCAAGCCTTTGATCACCCCAGGCACTCTGATCATTAAAATATTGGATAAATAATTGATTAAAAACACCAGGCCTTATTGTGCTCCTTTTCTGTATCCAAACGTATCCCAATTTAGCTGCACAATCAATAGTGAATGTTGGGAAGAGTGAAAGGAACATATAGTCCTTGTTGTGGCACTGCATGGCTTGCTTTGACACAATGTATTCAAAAAAAATTGTATATTATATTGTTGCAACGTGCAAAGCTCATTCTGTGCAGTGCAGTCTTTGAGCTCCCTATAGCACTGAGTTCCAGTGGATACAGGTTGAAGTTGCTGCAATAAGCCATTTTCTCCAGTGAGGGTCTGAGCGATGGCCTGGGCGATGGCCTGGCAGGCTGGCACACAGGTAGAAAGACTAAGTAATAATCAAAAAGGCATAGGAAGAAGGTAGGTAAGAGTGCATTCCAGCTGTGTGTAGGTGACTGGAGCAAATATTACATCTAAGGTGGAAAATAATCCTGCAGAGAGAAAAACAATGAGCCCACTGTACATATCAGGGATATTAAAAAGACAATTTTCCATCAGCTTTTGTACATAGTAACTCAATCCCCCTCAGTACATATACTATTTACATTTAGAGTATAAAAAGAAATCAAAATTAATCGAGATTTATTCCAGTTCCAACTTATGACATTAAGGTACATACCTCTCAGCATAAAAGTCTGAGCAAACAGCAGCATACTTATTTAAATATTGTTTGTTCTTTAATTAACCAGGTTTCTCCCATTGAGATCAATGATCTCTTTTACAAGGGAGACCTGGCTGCAGCAAACAAGAGTATCAACAATACATTACCAGGCAAAGACATATGTCTGATTAACATTCAAAATCATCAGTTACTCATCAGGCTTACTATCTTTTAAAGTGTGTGATCATTCTGTAGACCAGGGCTTTTCAAAGTCGGAGACTGCAGACTTAGCTTGGGAACCCCCCCCCCCAACACCCACTCAATTCCTGGATGCCTCTGGGAAAATGATTATATTATCTGATCCCATAGACACTCAACATTTGGGCCATTTGCCTAATATTGCTGTTTGACATAACTTCTGACTTCACCAAATAGTTTTAAAAAAGGTCCGTCCTAAGGCATTAATTAGTTAATTAATAATACCCCAAAACTACTGTATCTCTGAACTCTCACACGTAGGCTATTCTATGTGATCTCCTTTTGATAACTAATGTAATAAGTAATGTAATATTGTTTCACTTCAATTAACTGATCCTCCCCTGAAAACCTAATGCCTTCTTTTCCAATTCAGTTCTGACTTTGGGAACAACGAATCACAAAATGTCCAGAGAACAAAGATTGCCATATTTCAAGTTTAAAAGAGAAGACAAGTAGGATTTTTTAAAAGAATGGCTTTGTAAATGAAAACATACCAATGACAGAGGCTTCATGCACATAAAGCACACCAATTCACTTTTGAATATAATATACAATTTTGAGTAAGAAAACCGCAGTTTGTAATAAATCTCAGTGCCCCATGATGCACGCTATCCAGCATGTGAAGACAATGAGCGGAGGCATTTGTGTACAACACATCACCATAATCAATAACAGGTATGAAAATTAGATGACACACTCACAAAAAAAGAAAAGTAAGATTTGTTTCTATAGTAAAATCCTAGTAATATCTTCAACTACACACTGGATATGCACCAGGGTTAAAGACAAGTGGTCAACATTTAAAAATCCTTAAAAGTAAATACCAACTTAATTTGTTGACCATTAACAGTTATCTCGGACAATGCTGATCTTACTGTTCTTTAAGTGGTAAAGAACATAAGATTAGTTTGTTAAATTGTAGTTGACAAAGATGTTCTTGTGTTCTTGTACCTATTTACTGTAAGTGATTGTCAATTATTGGAAAGCTCATGTTAAGTTCGTGATGTGAAGATCTTGTTTCATCAGTCCCTGAATTCAAGAACATTAAAATATACTATGTGTAAAACTAACACACCTTATTTATAACCAAACAAAAGTAGCCAGAGGTGTTATTTCCAGAGACAGGCATCTTTAAACACACAGCCAATCAAATAAATACCTCTGGATTTTCACAATCTTGTTATTCCAATTTCTTTGATGAGATTTTCCCCTGACCTCTGTGAGCTTGATCAAAATGAGATTACAAAGGGATAACAAGCAATTGCTCTCATATTCAGCAATTACTACGGCTGGTGTCAAAATGATCTACTGGCTTCATAAGGACATATTCCACTATATTATAATCATAGATCTGACATATAACCATTTTTATATGTCCTAACTGATTTGGCTGCCCTGCTCATTCTGTTAGCAATAGGATAGCATCACGAGACAAGGCTTTGCTGAGTTCAAAGTTTAGAAAGAAATGGCACCTGAAGACGCCTCACTGCAGTTTGTGAAAATAAATGTAAAGAGTGTATGATGTGATAACTACAAGATACACTGAAAGCCTTAAAACCCCATATCCCCGGGGTCTCCATGCTCCCAATAGTTTAACACTAATGAGATCTGCTGCTCCCATCTCTACAGCTCCCCACATTACATTCTATATTTCTTACTGTAAATACCTTTGAAGGTGGGGAGAAGCGCAGAGTGAGGCAAAGAGACAGGAAGCAGGTTAGCTAGCCACAGTCTCTAGAGCTGCCAAAGTTCGGCCTTGCGTATATCACATTTCTTTTGACTCTGACTCAGGGGTTCATTGGTGAGGCTCACTATAGTGTGCTGCTGTTCATTTCAGCTAGTCTCCCAGTATGAAGTCTGTGAAAATAATGGTCAAGCAGGACTTGTCAGGACTGTTAGGTATTCCAGATATGTCAGGGCACAGTCGACAACTGAAAGCTGTATAGAGAGGGTAGGAGAAAAGCTCCCTGCCTGCTATCATGAGATGGATGTAGCTCAATTCATTAATAGCAGAAAAATGACAACTTTGTCAGGCGGATGTGTCAGAATCACACAAATGCAGACCCTATGCACGCATAATACAAATATTCACAGTGGAAAACTTGGACGTGCCATCTGCTCATGTGTGTAGGCACAATAGATGTGAATACCTCAGCCAAGAAACACTGGGCAGAGTTCAAGTTTACATCCCTTGTATTTCTGGCAGACACAGCATGTCTTAGACAGCGTGATAAAACTGTTGCAAACAAAACACCTCCTCATCAAAAGGGGCTAATAAAGTCTTCAATATACTTAAGTGTAGCCTTAGATAAATAGAATCCCCATTCCCCTCTGTCTTGGTGTTCAGTTGTCCAAAGTGTATTGATGTACTTATTGACATTCAATAAAGGGAAACCCTCTCAGCAAACCACACAGAGTGGTGTAAATCCTGTACACTGTGCACAAGGAGCAACTTTCCTTTAACACAATTACTAGACAGCAATAATGTCGCACTGTGTTCGAACCAATTTTGATTTACAAGTGGACAACATGTTGCCTTTTCATCAGCTTATTATTATTAAGTGGTCTGTATATGTGTGTTTCCCCTGGACAATCCCCCTCTCGCTTCACTCTTAGTGAGGTATTGATCCTCCCACTGTACCGGCCCCTCCTGATTTCATTAGGCTAGCTGCTGTTAATTACTCCACACTCTAACCTTTTGCTGTTTCATTTGGACCGACAAATTGGGTGAATTAAAAAAGGGGAGGTAGGAAGAGGAAAAGAAAGAAAGGGGGGTAAAAAGCTCCATAGCAGCTGTAGTGGTGGACCCCCTCCCTCTTTGTGGCACTTGTGTCAGAATCCCAAGCGGCGTAATAATTAAAAAAGTTCATCAATGTTCTCTTTGCTCATCAAATTATGCAGAAGGAGGCTACTAATTGTTGCAAAGGATTCATTTATGAAAGCCATACCAGCTAGATCTAGTATGGTTGCCTGGGGAGTTGGTTGAATGATGCCCCTTTCACTTCTTTATGTTTGTAAAAGGTTTCTCAGCTTCAAGCAGGCTGATCATTAAAACACATTTTATTCATTTATGCATATTTATTTACAAGGATCACGTGACAGACATGACTAACTTCAACATTTTGTTACACACCGAATCAAAATGCAGCACCACTCTTCACTGACACACCAATTTGTCTTCTTAGGGAAGGTATTAAAAGAGTATGATATGACACATAGCTGCAAAGTTATAATTAGACCTCATTTAATACCTTATGTCATGAGATTACATGTGCAGTGCATGGCATCCAAAGCATACTTAAATCACAGGGGAATGTAATTGATTAACCATATAAGACTGGGAACCAGATGATGAGGATGATTCTCTAAATCCATGTTAAATCAATATAGCCACTTCCTACACATCAAGGGATTATTGAGAGAAATTACTACCAGCTGTAATTGCTGACTTACAACACATCAGATAATTTCTGGCTGGGTGCTTCAATGTGTTTATGCATACAAGTGAGTCAAAAACAATTCTGTAGGACTGCTTCAAGTAATCACCGACTTTAAAGTGGGACAATGTTTAAACACTGGATACATTACCAACCAAGCAAGTGACATTTACAGGATCTTCTGGATCCGTAATACGAGAGATGCCCTTTCCTCAAGGTTGAATACATTCTAGCTGAAAAGATTTTACATGATGCAGAAGGAGCCATTCAGAGTACTCCCTTTGGTTGAGATAATAACTTCATCATAATTAGCTTGTGGTGCTCAGGAGTGTTGAATTGTCGGTTGCAGTGGGATCTGGGCTGATTTATTGCTTGATTTAATTACGTATCAAAATTCAATTAGACATGCTTTCAACCAAATTCAAACTGAGTTTTGTCAAGATGTCCCTTGAAATCAGGCGCGGCCTGAAGGACATCCTTCATAATGCAGTGACATCTAACTTAATAATTATCGCTTACCAAAAAATCCTTCGTGTGCTAAAAGATGCAGAAAAAAACAACAAAAAATTGCTTTGGCAGTTTTAGAGAATATGTGATTTTTTCTACTCTGCTATTACTTGTTTCACATCTCAGCTGACATCAAACAGCATCAAATAGTTCGAAACAGACCATGATTCAGTAGTGATGTGAAGAGGGTTGCAGGTACTTTACCAAGTGAAGATACATGACAAAATGCTCTTTGAGGTTGACTACGACTGAGGAAGTCTCTGACTTTCTTTACCCACATCACTCACTGTCTGCTCACCCCTTTTTGCTCCAGACTACACTAGGGAAAAAGGGGAGCTGTTTTGAATAAGTGTCACACCAGCCTCCAAGAGCTACATTGATCTTTACTACTATGCAAATTCAGGATGTCATGGTGTCTATGCTAAGAAGCCAAGGAAGGAAGCAATATTTCAGCCGGAGGTCTCTGACTGAAGTATAGTCCTTTACTAGTATTGTAAATACACTCATACAGACAATTTTATTAGGTACACCTTGGTATTACTGTGTAGTGCACTCTGCGACCCTTAGAACAGCCAGATTTCTTTTTGAGGCATGGATTCAACAAGGTGCCAGAAATGTTCCATAGGGATTTTGATCTATACTGACTTGACAGCATAGTTTTTCCAGTTTTTCAGTGCCTTGAATGCTGTGAACATCCTACTTCACCTCCTCCCAAAAGTGTTTTATTAGGCTGTGATCTGGGGACTGTGCAGACCACTGGAGTAAAGTAAAGTAATTTCCTGGAACCATTTTGAGAATATTACACATTATCTTGCTAGAAATCCCTTCGAAAAAACAGTACATTGTCAATATGATGGGTTGCACCTGGTCAGCAACAATGTTAGCTCTATTTATAGAAGCAAAAATATCATAAATACACCAAGAACTAGCAGATGCAAGGCATTTTTCTGCTTTCAGTCAAGCTCTATTTGTTGCCTAAAATATGACCTATTCATTGTACCACAAAAATGAACACCTTGCCCTTCCTTACTTGCCTGGTATCAGACAGAACTGTCAACCCATTCCACTACATTTCCATCTTGTCTGACATTGCCTTCATGCTAACCAATTTCCGTGGGGGAGGGGGAATCGATTTCCCCTCACCCTCCCTACTTTTATTTGATTAAGAATCGCCTCAATAGCAGACTCTATCTTTAACCAAGACATTCCCATGGCTAGCAGTTGCATTAGCCACTTTTGCAAGAATTTGGCATGATATTGTTATGTTGATAAAGTTTTACAGAAATGCTTAGACAATGATCAGCTTGCTCCTCCTCTATTAGCATTTCAAGCCCATCCATCCATCCATCGTCAACCGCTTATCCTGCGTACAGGGTCTGGAGGTGGGGGGGCTGGAGCCTATCCCATCTGACATCGGGCGAAAGGTGGGGTACAACCTGGACAGGTCGCCAATCCATCGCAGAGCCACACATAGACTAACAACTAGTCACACTCACACCTAAGGACAATTTAGGGCCACCAATTAACCAAGTCCGCATATCTTTGGACGCTGGGAGGAAGCCAGAGCACCTGGAGAGAACCCACGCAGACACGGGGAGAACATGCAAACTCCACACAGAAAGGCAACTGGGTTTGAACCCGCAACCTTCTTTATATCAAGCCCATCTTCATTTATTTATTTTTATTTAACCTGGCAGGACACGTCTTATTTACAAGTACAGCCTGGCAAGAGGGAGTTAGCCTCTTGAGGGGAGTGGAGAGGGGACACAAATTTTGTGTTGGGCACGTACAACACGTCTCTTGTTTTCTGTTCAAAATCAAACACCGGCAGCAGATTGACACCCATTGGCATGGGTGGATATATGTGAGAAAATATGCCACTGTCCCATTTTCCAGTGTTGACGCTTGTTGACACTACACAAAAGTACATTTGACAGGAACAGTGCATATTAATAAAAAATTATCACAAAATATCAGAGTTAGCCAGAAAGGCAAATTTTCACCTGTACTCCACTAGTTAAAAGCATAGACATTAAGGGTGCTTTTACACCTGTAGTTCAGTTCATTTGGTCCGGACCAAGTGAAAAAAATTATACACTGTAGCAGTTTAGTTCTGATGCAGTTCATGTTCACACTGCAGTTTTACAAACAAACTACGAGAAGTAACCATGATGTTACACAGCTTTGGCGATTGTCATCCTGGATCATCAGGACCCACGTGGGGAAATCCAACTCTGACTGACAGAAGTTTCTGCAGCACTTTAATGCTTCTGATCTGTATTGCAAAGAGCTCACGAAGTAATAATTTATTATAAGCATGATTGGTAATGTCAGACAGCAGATCGACCTCATAGCCTATTACGAATAATAACGTAAAAACAGGACATGTACAGCAATAATTTGGGGCTTATCAGCCTATAGTATACTGTGGTATCGCTGTCGCAAATGTTTTATAGACTTAAGAACTGACAGGGTAAACAGAGTAGTATTTGCCCTCCTTTTTAACAGATTTTAACATATTAATCAGGGAAATACCTGCGCTGACAAATATATGTTACCAGATGATTGTCATAAACATAGCGGCTTATAGGTATTGTAAGACCTCTGAACACATTTCGCGGTCAGCAGAAGGATTTATTAGTGGTTTAGTTTTGGAAACAATGCTCAGATCGCATCTCTGCTATCATAAAATCCTGTGAGTTGGTTCGTTTGCTTTCACACCCCAAGCGAACCGCACCAGAGTTCGTTTGAAAGCGTACCGGGACCACCTCTTCAAGGAGGTCTCATTACTCTCGTTTGGTCCACTTTTGGTACGCACCCGAGTGCGATTGCTGCGATCACACCTGAACAAACGAACCGCACCAAGGAGGGAAATGAACTAGTGCAATTCAACCGAACTAACCGATTTACTGGGAACCCGCAGATGGCAGTATTTGTTTGTTGTTGTTGCCATCTGCTGGGACCCGATGACCAGGATTTCTGTTTTGTCTGTTCAGCTGGAGGAAATTATTTGACATCCATTTTTTAACTTCACAAAGGCAGTTGTTAACATTCCAGGATCTGTGGATCTGACGGGCAAGTACATTTGTGTGTCATCAGCATAAATATGAAAAGAAATACCATGTTTATGGATAATATGTCCAAGGGGAAGCAGATACAAGGAAAACAAAATGGGTCCTAAGACCGACCCCTGAGGCACACCATATTTAACTGGACAGAACGAAGAGATATAGTTGTTTACAGACACGCAAAACTTCCTATTTGACAGGTAGGATGAAAACCATTCTAAGGCAGTACCCGAGATCCCCACCCAGTGCCTCAGTCTGTCTAACATGATGTTGTGATCAGTGGTGTCAAAAGCAGCGCTAAGGTCCAGGAGTACCAGGACCGAGCACATACCTTCATCAGCAGACATTAAAAGGTCATTGGTGACTTTAAGCAGGGCAGTCTCAGTGCTGTGGTACTTCCTGAAACCAGATTGAAACTTTTCAAATAATTGGTTATTTTCCAGTACAGTGAGCAATTGTTTCTAGAAATTGTTTCTAGAATCTTTGCAATAAAAGGCAGTTTTGAAATTGGTCTAAAATGTTGTGGGAGGGAGGGATCTAAACTGGGTTTCTTTAAAAGCGGGTTCACGCAAGCCGTTTTAAAATAATCAGGGGCACAACCAGTAGATAGGGAGCTGTTAAAACAGAGATCAACAGAATCCATTACTTTCAGTAAAATCTTTGTAGCTATTACATCAAGTGGGCTGGAGGACACTCACATTTGTGATACTGTTTTTAAAAGCTCAGACAAGTCGATGGGATAAAACTGGTTAAAACTCTCTTCTTGCTGGTGAGGGACCTCTGAGTAAGAGGCCGCAGGGGTAATAGAGGCTCTGATTGATACCACTTTATTGGTAAAATAAGATAAAAACAATTCACAGTCATCATTACTTCCAGCGAGGCACAAGGAGGGGTTGGGTTAACCAGCTGATCCATATTCTTAAACAGAAACCTGAGATTGTGTTTATGTGTAGTAATGAGTTCAGAAAAATAGTGTGTTCTCGCATCCTTAACCATGTTATTGTAGTTAATTAATAAATCCTTCAGACTGAGGTAATGGACTTGGAGACTGGATTTTTTCCATCTGCGCTCTGCTTTCCTGCATTCCCTTGCGAATGCGAATGCTGTCATTTATCCAGGGTTGTTTACTAGCTTTAGACGTAGGCCTAACCTTTAGAGGAGCAGTAATATTCAGTGACAACAAGCAGATATGATTTAAGTGATTGACCAGATTGTTGGTGTTGGAATCAGACAGGTGTTGGCTTTGGCTCTGAAAGAATGTGCAAAACTTTGAAACATTTCGTTTATTAAAGATGCGAGAACACACGGAGCTTGGTGAGGCGGCATGAGTAACAGGCGAATCGCAGATAAAAACAATACATCTGTGGTCAGATATGGTCATGTCCACTAATTCCACCGAGGAAATGCTGACACCCAGGGTAAAAACCAAGTCCAGTGTATGACTACGGTTATGTGTTTGCCCTTTGACATGTTGTTTGAAGTTAAAAGAAGTGGCCATATTTAAAAAGTCAGTTGCATTAACATTGGTAGGGGCATCAACATGAATATTAAAATCGCCACAAAGAACAATTCTGTCATAATTTAAAACCAGAGTAGATAAAAATTCAGGAAGTTCTGATAAAAATCCTCCCGGCGGTTTTGGGGGGCGATAAATTATAACAAATATGATAGGTTGCGGCCCTCCAACTTTAAGAGTGAGAACTTCAAAGGAGTTAAATTCATCACAGCGTACTTGATGACATTTAAAATTTTTCCTATACATGCTCACTAGCCCACCACCACTGACCCTCGGTTGACTAAAACAATCATATTAAAAAGCAGTTAAGAATATGCAGATACAAACAGAGCCTGCACATAAAGACAAGAGAGACAGATCTTAAGACTTACAGAATCAACAATACCATGACAACAATCAATAAATCAACAGATAGTTTGGCAGAACAATCAACAAATAGCATGACAACAAAATGTTAGGCCTGGTGTGAATATGACATACAGAGACTATGATAAGCAGGAGCACCTCTTACACTACGCATAATAATTCACTCCCTCAATTAGGACATCCCAGCTACTGTACCCCGACTTTACTTGATTCTTCTTCTTGTTTGGTGAAACCAAACAGCTGTAGCTGTCACAATAGATGATTATAATCTGTGACGGAAAGGGAAGAGCAGTAACACCCCACCCGGATTTGAATCCGGGTCTATGGTACCAAACATGCAACTTCACCGCAACGCCAAAGAGCCAGGCTCGTTGGCATTCACAGCACATACTCATTATTGATGCATAACAATATCCAGACCTTCACAAGTGACAGTCACTGTATTATAAATACAATATTAAAAAAACACATTTCCTGTTTAGCCATAGCTTGACAGAGCAGAGAAACCAAGTGACACGACAGAAAAAAAAGACTCTTGAATCAAGGTCAGCACTCCATAATTCACTTGGTATACTACCATATGTTATGGTTCGTATGTTTGCCATGTGGCCCTGTTTATGTACATCTACAAGAAATGAAGAGTTGCAGCCAAGCTTAGATGTTGGCAGATGCTGCCTCAGAGATAAACTCAAAGGATGGCCAGGAAGAAAGTAAATGCTTCAGAAACACTATATTCACTAGGCCCCAGTGCACTAAATTATTATCCACAATGTTGCAGTTACGACTTGCTGACAAAACACTTAGCTACACCCACAACCTTTTCTACACGGTTGACTGCCAGTGGCAGAAGGGAGGATTTTTCAAGGTTTTAATGTCCATGCTACTAGATAGCCTTACAGATAGACTGTACATGGACATCTCTTTTTATTACACTATGTACTGATTATTTCTACTCTCATTAGGGTTCAAAAAACATGTGAGTAGCCTGGGAAGTATGCTGTGGCTTGAAGAATACTTGGTATTTATGGGCTTAATTGTGCCAAGAAAACATTCCCTACCACATTACCCCATTAACCTCAAAAACCTCTGATGTTGATACAATGCATGACAGATCCATGGAGTGGAAATTACATTTTTGATCATCTGCATGTTTTGCAGGATTTGTAAGACAAGTAAAGATATTTCCAATCTTCAGTTGTAATGAGCATGTGCCTAGTGAAGCTTCTACTGTATGTTACGTCCATTTCAAAGTATTATGTGCACTGTGTTCACCGATTAGGACACATAGCATCAGAATCAGTAACAAAAAGTTGGTGCAGCATTTGACTGGAATTAAAGTAGACATACTGTAGATGTTGGTGACACATGCGTGGAGCCTCAGGTTCAGCTGGACAGTAAGCATACCTCTCAATCCTGTCTGCCTGCATAGTGAGTCACAAAGGGTTGACTCACTGTCTGGAGGAGTGAGCTGCAATAATGGGGAGGTGCGTGTAATAAAATGGCCACTAAGTGCACTATCAAAAAAAAAACACGGTGGAACGAAGAATGGAAAGCCTTTTGATGTGTCAAAACTGCAGTTTATCAAGATTTGCTAGTAATTTGAATTGTTCATCCGTTTGATCTCTCCCCCATTGAAACATCTGACAGTTTTCTTCATTGAGACTGGCAGTGGCATTGTACATAGATTGTGATGTGCAGTGACATACCGTATCACAGGCTCATGTTTGAAGCAAAGAACCAGAATCATTGTCATTCACTGACAAATACGAAGCACAATGATAATTCTGATGAATGATTTTCAGAATGTTTATGGAAATGATCTCCTTAAAACTGGGAGTTTCTTCTGACTTAACTTCAAAAACACAATTGATAGCCAAATGGTTAGCTGCAATGTCATTCAGCTAATTTCATCTGGGTTTCAAAATGTATTCACTGTCATTCTCCACATATCACCACAAGCATAAAGATTTCACAAAGACGCTTGTGAAACATTAACAACCCAAACGACTGTGGCCTTGTTATACATTTCAATAAGAACCCCAGAACAAGAAGTAATAATACTTTATTAATGTCTCAAAGAATAATGGTCTTCACTCTGCTGAAGTGTTGATGAATCTCACTTGAAAAAGACTTTGTTTGTTGCTAAGCTAAGTTATATGTAATCTGCCACTAAGCAGAGATCAAATTTGATCTTAAGATATCAAAGTTATTATAGAGATAACTGCTTTATTTTTGAGCATCTTGAAAGTGTGTACATTTATTCATTGTCTATTATTGCTGTTTCCTACACATCGCAACCTCAACTTCTGAGATGTTACTGTATCTCAGCATAAAGGAAACATTTTTTCAAATGTCCATTCAGATAAATAAATCATCATCATACTGCCTTTACTATGTTATTCCACCTTACAAATATGGATCATAATAACTGTTCTTACCATGGTTAAATAAATTAAATGTTTCTCCGACACAAAGCATCAAGTGCAGATTGGTTATCATTGTTGCAATTTTACCATCAGCATGGCATTCCTCTTTGTATTCATCACAACTCATTAGTACATTTTGAAAGCGCTGAATGCTGTTAAGTGAAGAAGAGTGTTACTGTCAGTAGGTTTGTAATATTGTAAATGAGTTGCAGTATATATGTTTTTAATTCTTTACATACTATGGAGAAAAAAAGTAGAGATGTTGCAGGACGTAAATGCCCATGAAACCCAGGCAAGGTCATGTGTTGACTTCTACCAATGAAGTGGTGCTAATAGCAGAGTTTCAGGAGCGGGACCACACATCAACCACGTCATCGGCAGCATTTCCATAAATACCCACACGTCCCAACTCCTCCCCTTCGCTCTCGTATCCTGCATGGCCCTTGCATTCAGCACCCGAACCAAGACCAAGCAACAGCTTGTCGAGCACGCTACGCAAACGCTCCTACCCCATAATATGAATCATCACAAGCTACTCCATCCATCCACTTACCTCTTTGAGAATTGTCGGTATATCGCCATCGGATGAATTATTATTATTAATTATTAGGACGAACTCAGGACAGCCATTTTCAATGTCCACGTCAGCGGACCCTGCACCAGAAAACAAACTCTTCTCTTCCGTCTCCATGCTGAGACCCTGTTTTCCACTGTCGTAAAGCCGTCCAGGAAGAGTCCAGCCTTAACTCCATGGTCCGCTTCATCGCAACAATCGGGAAATCTTACCTGAGAATCCTCCGCCTCACAAGAACAGCTGATCACAGCATTACCCCCCTCCAGCGAAACCCTGTGTCAAACAGTCTTTATAAACGATTTCGAAAGGGACTATAGCCACTCTTTAGAAAACCGTTAAAGATGAAAGAATCCCGTTCAAAGAACAGACAATACAGCAAACTTTTCAACGCTACCATGACATCATGGCATGGCCATAGTTCCGTCAACACCAGCTCCCTTCCGGGTGACGCATTACGCATGCCATGACGTCAGCGCTACTGTTAAAGGGACTTCATCGGGATGCCAGCGCCCCCGGCTGCCCACCTTCAACCACAGTAACCGATAGCAATTACACCTCAAGCAACCTCAGCAGCTGCCTGCAGTAGGAGTTTGGCACCGAGATGCCAGCGTCCCTGCCGCACCCTACCACTAACCTCAGCAGAGGGCTAACATCGAGCTCTCAGTCGTTTCGAGCCAACATCGAGCTCTCAATCGCTCCAAACTCAGTCGTTTGCGAACTAACATCCGGTTCACAATCATTCAAGCTCTCAGTCGTTTCGCGCTATCGTCCGGCTAACAATCACTTCGAGCTGACATTCGGCTAACAGTCGTCTCGCGTTTAAAGTCACTTAAGGGTCACGTCCGACTCTCAGTCGTTTCACGCTCAAGTCCGACTCACAGTCGTTTTGCGCTCAGTCGTGTCTAACTATCATTCGACTAACGGTTATTCGAGCTAGAATTCTGCTAACTGTCATCTCGAGCTCACAGTCGTTTCATGCTATTGTCCGGCTCTCAGTCGCTTTGTGCTCAGTCGCTTCGTGGTATCATCCAGCTCTCAATCGTTTCGTGCCATCGTCCGGCTCTCACTCGTTTCGAGCTCACAGTCGTGTCTAACTAACATGCGGCTAACAGTCATCTCGAGCTAGCATTCGGCTAACAGTTGTCTCGAGCTAACATCCTGCTAACAGTTGTCTCGAGCTCACAGTCAATTCAAGCTCTGTCGCTTCGTGCCATCGTCCGGCTCTCAGTCGCTTCGAGCTATCGTCCGGATCTCAGTTGTTTTATGCTCACAGTCGTCTCCAACAGTCATTTCGAATTAATATCAGGCTTACAGTTGTCTCGGGCTCACAGTAGCTTAAAGCTCCCTTGTTTTGAACTAAGATTCCGCTCTCAATCCTTCGTACCATCATCCGGCAACAGTCGTTCGAGCTCAGTCATTTAAGCCAACAGCATTTTCTAGTTAAGGTGTTCCGAGTCGTCTCGTAGCTAAATTGGTATAATCATTCCAAGCAAACAGTAGTTTCTAATCAAACCATCTTCAAGGTAAGTAGTTTCGAGCAAACGTCGAGTTAACAGTCGCCTCAAGCGAACATCGAGTCCTTCAACCCAACTGTTGTAAAAATATTTTTCAGTCATTTCAGGTAACATCCAGCTCACAGTCGTTTCGAACCAATATCGGCTAACCGTTGTTTCAACCAACATCTAGTCACGGACACTTCAAGCTAACGTCATTCCGAGCTAACAGTTCTTCACTCTGAGCTAACAGCTCACAGTTTTCTCGAGCTCACGATCCTTTTGAGCGCACATCCAGCTCACGGTTGTTTCGAGCAAACATCGAGCTAACAGTTGCCTCAAGCGAACGTCGAGTCCTTCAACCCAACTGTCGTAAAAATATTTTCGAGCCAACACTCATTTCAGGTAACATCCGGCTCACAGTCGTTTAGAGCTCACAGTCGTTTCGAGCCGATATCGGCTAACCGTTGTTTCAACCAAAATACGGTCACGGACACTTCAAGCTAACATCTGGCTCACAGTCATTCCGAGCTAACAGTTCTTCACTCTGAGCTAACAGCTCACAGTTTTCTCGAGCTCACGATCATTTCGAGCGCACATCCAGCTCACGGTCACTTCGTTTCGTTTCGCAATTATCTTTCAAGCAAACAGACCTTTGACAGTTGTTTACGGCTAAAATCATTTCAAGCCAAGCAGTCGTTCGACCAAAAAAAAAGAAGCTTCAGCATTGGGATACCATAGCCCACCCCAGCCATCGCCAACTGACTGTGCCACTGGTCAAGCGAACAGAAGTTTAAACTAAAGTCATTTTGAGGGAACAGTCGTTACACCGGGTCGCCAAAGCCTCCCATTGCTCGCTCCGAGTCCAGGGTTTGGGGTTCTAAAAGGATAGATGGTTCGCAGTGGAATGGTCGCCAAAACCTTAACATTAACAGCAATGCTCTCTCTCGCACTACAGGCCACCTTAAAGAGCTCCCGCCACCGTCACAACTAGTACAACGTAATCGCATCACTCAGTCGTCCCGAACCTAAGAAGCTACGTTCACACCCGCTCGGGTTAATTTCCCTTTATCTCCCCTTCGCCTTGACCTTCGGCGTCATACTCGCAATTCAGACTCATTCCCCAAACACTGAGTCCATGACCCCGAACCTTCACAAGACCCTCGTGAACCAATCGCAACTCTGGGATCCCAGAGTACAACACGTCAGATCGTCTCTGAGTCGGTTCCAGTGGCCTTTCGATTCCTGATGCCACCGCCACTTCCGCCAAGCACTCTTTCTCGTCATGCTTTTCTCCCATCCATTACCCCGGTCACTTCTTCAGTATCAGAGCTACCCTTTCAACTTCCCACGTCATTCTCGAGCACCTGATACATATCATGTGCCACTGGTCCTCCCAAACGTACTATCATCACAATCATTCAGATCCCAAAGATCTCAGATCAGCCAATGCTCTCACGTAACAAGAAGCTTTTGGAGGTCCGTTGTGCCCGGGTGTTGTAGCTTCCCCACAACGCTTTCGAATGTTTCTTCGGCAAGCCTCGTACATCTTCTGTTTCGATCATCAATAAATCATTTAATCATACCTGTTGATTGTGTGGTCCTTGCTAGTGAAATGGTGATAAAAGCTCAAGAACAGATGGTGAAATAGGCCAACAGACATGAGAAGGCGACTGCATACACAGGAAGAAAAACACAAGTTGCTGCTTAATTACAATGGGCAATGCACCCAGAACCTAAGAACTACTTTGACTGCTGCTGCTACCGATAAAATATTATAACACATATTATAAGTGTCAACATACTAGCTATGTAGGAAGAGACAGTACTCCTTCCACTGTCTTTCTTTGAGACCAATGCCAAGTTTATGAATAGTTTTGCAGATAATCCATATAAATTTGAATGCCAAGTAAGACGATTAGTTACTGTCTTTAGTTGCAGCACATCCTTATCTATATAAATTCTATAACTAGATATTGTTGGCAATTTAAGCATTTCTAAGCTCATAGTAAAAAGGTAGAAAAAATAAATACTAGGTCAGGGCATCGTTTCCTCTTCTATGTTCCCTAATGGTGACTTCTATGTAGAGCATACATTTTATTAAATATTTATTTATTAATTTTTTTTTTTCAACTGACAACCTCTTTCCAGTTTGTACCGTAACCGTCAATTCTTCAGAAGGAAAACAGACAATCCTTGCAACACCAGTGGCACAGTCTTGGTAAAACATTGATAACGCACAGAGACAAAGCTCACAGTCATGTCCCCATTTGCTCTGTGCATATCTTTCTCAAATATGTTGATGTCAGTTTTTCTGGCAGCGCAGTCAGTTAAAAGTGTGCCATTGATGTAATTCAAAAGCCACAGAGTACAGAGCTGTCTCTCTTCCCCAGCCTGCCTCGCCCATTGGGGTCCATCACCATCACCAAAACAAACTTCTCCTCACTGCCAGAGTAATTTTTCCTCCTCTCCTACCACTGAGCACCAGTCATATTATTATCTTTGTAGAAGGCAAATGTGTGCTCCAGGAGGCCAGTCCCATGTGCTTTTCTCCCCAAACCTCTTGCTGTTTCTCTGGCCACAGCCAAGTGCATTAACATATGTTCTCACAGTGCACAGTGCTGCTCTGCATTGGTAAATGCCTTATTACAGCAAGACCCGCTCTGTGCTCTTCCATTGAATATCCATAAGTAGTAAAACACAGCCATATCTGCCCACTCAGAACAGTAGGGATGTTTCTCACATGACAGGGGGCTCCTTAATATTTAGTCACAGGCCCTCTTTGTCAAACTGATATTCCTCCCACTCGCAGTAATGGTGGGTGGTAATAATGACAAATAAAGGCAATATTGCTACTGCATGATACACACTGAGCGTAATAAGGTCATCTGCTGGCTATGTTTTTTTTACTCTCCCGTATTTATGCCTTTTTAGCATGCAGAGTCAAATTCTCTCAGTATGATTTACATCTCCAAAGACTACGCCAGTGTGAAATATTCAAAGGCAGAGAGTGAGAAAATATCCTGAGCAAGGCAGCAAGTTCTTGCCTAGAGAGCTTACACGCTTGTAATCATTTCCAAACGGCAATTTCCTTTTATTATTCCATTTGTTTGTTTGTCTTTTTTTCTCTTTTCTGTCTGAAGTAATACAAGGCATTTCAGAGATCATGAAATCTGTGTCACTGAATAAAAACACAAGAACTGTGTCCTTTACAACTGGTGCAAAATTGGGAGATGACTCTCACTATTGTCTACAGTCTTTTGGAAATGATAGCCCAAACTCCAGTGTGCTGATCAAAGAAAACTAACAGAAAGAAAAATAATGAGGCACATAGAGACACCTCTCATAGTATAGTAAGATTCTTAGCAGTAAGGTTCTTAACAAATCATATGTTTTCAGTAAATTTAACCGATGTGCAGGTATTAAATTCAGGTTTCAAGCCTAAAAAAAACTCCTCAATTCATAAAACAAAGAGGTGATGACATCCAGGGAAACACTTTACATATTAACTTGAATTAGTAATGCAGCATGATTAGCACCTACAGTGAAAGTGTTGCTTGCATGATGAATATAAATTGTGAACAGATGACACACCCACTAGGCTATCTGCGAATGCAGCTTGCTGATGATTGTGTTGATTGAAATAAGACTTTGGGTAGAATGTGTTTGCAGATATTAACCAGACACTGAGGTCGTTTCCTTTCCGGTCTGTTCTGGTCACTAGCTCCTCCGGAGATATTTTCAAGATTTTGTTTTTTTTTTCATTTCCAATTTGGGCGATCTTTGTTTTGTCTGCCAGAGACACAGTTGTGCTATGTTGGTCTGAAGACAGATTCTAAAAGAATGTGTATCAAACACTACAGAGAACATGTCTTATTCTTACACAAAAAACTAAGGGATGGTATCCATGTCAGCCCACAGCACTGCACTGATCTATAATGTTAGGGAGGAAAAAATAAGAGGCCAGGATACATCACTGAAACATGAAGGTATTGAATAATACTTTTGCTCATGAATAAAATCATTAAAATAAGCTATTTTATGACTTAGACCATAACCATGAATCTTGAGCGTTTTATGATTAATGGTTCATCTATAAATTAAAGGTTTGAGATTTTGAAGGTTTTCATATATATATT
This sequence comes from Micropterus dolomieu, assembly GCF_021292245.1. NCBI lineage: Eukaryota > Metazoa > Chordata > Actinopteri > Centrarchiformes > Centrarchidae > Micropterus > Micropterus dolomieu. Next base: position 18,216,356 of record NC_060168.1, read on the forward strand.
TATTTTTTAGTTATTTATTATTTTATTCCTGTTTTCACAAGTCAGATCACCCAAGGACACAAGTTTTGTTTGCTTTAACTTTTGAGATCTATTTCTTAGACAATCTAGTTTCAGCTGCACTACTGTGCAAACTAATGACGCCTCAAAGGCTTTGTTTAAGTCATTAAACATGGAAATCTAACTACGCAGTTTTCTTCTAATGGCAATCAATTACATGGCAAAAACCTGGCCAAGAAAATCAATGTCAGTGAAAAAGAATATAGTTGCATTGTTTATGTTTCAGCCATGGGAATTTCATGCCTAAGTATTAGAAACGCTTGGCTGGTCATTCACAAAGAAATTAAATAACAATTAAAAAAAGACCAAATTGACATTCCTGAGTATTGGTACACATATCCTTAATCTCAAAACCATTTTTTAATTTGAACCTAAATTGTCAACATGTTATTCTCTGTTAACATCAGAATCAGAATCAGCTTTATTGCCAAGTCGGTTTACATGTAAAAATAATTTGTTTTAGTGCTTAACAATAGATTTAAAAAAGATAAAGATAGAGCAAGTACTGCAGGTCCAGAATCATAAATATAAAATTGACAATGAGATATGAAAAGATAAAACAATAATACAGGTTATGTAGAATATGGCTCTTGTTTACATTTAACTGTCTTTTCTTTACATTACAGGTCAATACTGCAATCTATCTTTACTTTTCAACTCTCACATTATTATTACGTTTCACAAGGACAAATACATAGTATTCCAACTTTCCAACATGAACCCCATCTTTTTTGTCTCTGATGCAGGATGGATGTGTATGTCTTATCCCATCCAAGAAATGCTCAACACAATTCAAAGAATTGATCCCCTATCCTGGACATTTACCAATTAGTCTCAGTCAAATAGTATTGGTAACAAGATTTATGTAACATAACATTAATCTTATCCACAATTTCTTAAAACTGACTATACTGACTGTACTTTAGTTTGTCCACTGTTTTTCTAATGCACATCAGCGTGTAAATGAGAAGTAATCCTATCGGTGTTTACAACTCAGTAATAAGTTCAGTCTGTTGGTGGTTCAAACATATGATCGAACATGTTCAGTTCACCACAGAGTCTACACAAGCAATGAGGACAATAGCTCAGTAGCCACTTGCAATAGAATTACCACATTGCTATTTCTTTCTATTGACTTTGCCATCTTTCAGTAAGCTTTTAACCAGGAAGTACAATGCTTTCAGTCATCAGTGAGGGTAGCTCCACTGCTAAATGCTACTGACTCCGGCAGTGAAAACAATTATTCAGTAGTCATTTCAGGTCATCGACATAAGTAGTTAGGTAGGCAGGTAAGGCTAGACAGTCAAATCTACTTTTCATGAGCTCAGAAAAAGAGCCCTGTTATCAGCTTTGTGACTATTTTACAGCTAATTATTATTCTTTTTTTTTTAATATGTAGTTTATTTAATATAGTAAGTTGGAGAATTGTCTCAGTCAATGAAGGACGACTTTCATCCCTTAGTTCATCAAAAAAATTCAAAATCACAAAATTTAGAGATACATGATTTTCATTGGACAGGAAGGGTATTGAAAATTGTAATATAAAAAGTAGTAACTCGAGCTGTCAAGACAAATGTAATGGAGTAAGAAGTAGGGGAGAGCGGGTTAAGTTGTCACATGTGTTAATTTGTCACAGTGTTCTTAACTCCAACACAAGAGACTCTATCTCTGAAATCAAATAGCCACTTTGTGTGCACATGTAGTCATGGTCACTCTAATCTGAGGTGAGCAAAATATTCTTATTTTACTGCTTCAAAAGTAAAACATTTGCACTGTACATATTATGCATTATATAATTCAACTTTGTTAGGTGTGAATGTGCAAAATCATAATTTTGCTCACTGTAGAGGGCACAATAACATGTCTTTTGATACTTTAGCTGAAGTGCTTTGTTGAGCTAACCTTGAGATTTAGCTAACATTGTCACACCAAACCAAACATACACATAAAACATGCTCAAAAAACCTTGTTATATTGTGTAATTAGCTCTAACAATAGTATTAAATTATACTGTAAATAGAACATTATAGCTACAGTGTAATTTACATTTACAGACATATCCCTGTACTGCACAAGAATGAATTCATGACATTGTATGTCTCATACATGTAACTGTCTCATACAGTAGGCATGTGGTGTGTTAGTAGACACACGCAGACACACACACACTACTTCATACAGTCATTAATTTAGTGTGGTGACAGTAGACAGCATAATAAGCTTGCAATTTATTTGTAATCGCAATGAGGAAATGTGTTTTTGAAGAAAGGAAGGAAAAGCAGGAAGGAAAAGCAGGAAGGAAGGAACATGGTTTGAAATTACCAACGAAAGACAGAGCATGGCAGCAGGTGATGACCTGACAATATTCAAGGCAGTCAGTCAGGTGAAGTTGCAGAACAAATCAATCAGGAGTACAGTGAAAGATTTTGACATAAATTACCATACTCTGACTTGGTACGGTCAAAAGATTAGAAAAGATTAGAAGAAAAGAAACTGAAAGTCAGACAGCCATGCCAACAACAATGTTTGGTTATACAACAAAATGGAGGAGTCTTTCACCTGCTTTAGAGAAGCAGCTTGTTGAATATATTACTAGGTCAGCTGACATTTATTTTGGCCTTTTGCCAAGTGAGGTTAGAAGATTTGTCTACCAGTCTGCTGTGGCATACCAGCTGCAGTTCGCGCCTATGTGGACAGAAAATGAAAAGGCCAGCAAAGAGTGGTTTACAGGTTTACTAAAGCGGCACACAATGCTGTTGCTGAGAAACTAGCCTGGGTTCCTGTGACCATGAGACTGATTGGTGTGGCATGCTACCGCTGGCCAATCAAGGAGCGCCAGTGAAGACCACCGCCTGTTTAAAAAGCCTGCTTGCTCTGACAATCCAGGCAGCTGTCAGACCCAATTTGCTTGCCTCAGTGCCATGTGTCTCAGAGCTTGGTGTATTTAGCATCCTTGTTAGTCTTGACAGATATTGTGTTTGTGTCTTTGTTAAACTGTGTAAAGGTAAGGAAGTGGGCCAGGTTTAAGATCTAATAACTGACACATTTCTTGCACCCACAGTAGTTGTGTTTATGTTAGTTTCCACTATATTCAGGGGTGCTGTGCGCTTTGTGTTTTGTTTTTGCAAACATACTTTAGTTAGAGAAGTTTTTGGTTTACCCTTTTATTTTTACTTCTAGTCAGAGTAGTAATCCTTCTTTTGAGGACCTCTTTTTGTTATATTTGTTTGTTGATTTCCACAGCCCGCATCGGCCCATTTTCTGTTGTGAGCTCTATCTTAATTTGTTTCAAATAAACATCCTTTCAATACCAAATACACCTGGCTTATGTTTATGTCCCAACACCCCTAGACACCTCGGGACGTAACACCTGACAAAGTGGTGGCCAGACGTGGATTCAAACAAGTAGGGTCACTGACCTCCGCTGAAAGGGTCACACTGACCAGTCCCTTCTCAGTTTCAGTATACCATCATATTTTATTTCCCCCATGTCGACTTCATTTCCTGATCAACGGGCCACCTGGCTGCAAATGAGGGGGAAATCCCTCTGAATGGATGAAACATGCGCACTTTGTTGACTTCCTGGAACGTTTCAAAGAACATGCAAAGTGCTTAAAGATGAAGCGTTGTTTCCTCTTTTTGGACAACCACAAGTCTCATCTGTCCACTGATGAACACAATTATGCCAAAGAAAATGGAATAACCATGCTGTCATCCACACCCCACTGCTCACACCTGCTCCAATCATTAGACAGTAGTAGTAATTGTGTTCTTTTTTTTTTTGACAATCCAGTGTGACAACTTACCTGATGCAGTGTGACAACTTACCTGCCAATGGGGCAAATTGTCACATGTACACACTCTCTATTCAACAGTCTACAACCCCGTAATGAGAAAAGATATGAAGATGTAATGAATACAAAATATGTGCTCAAGGCTTCCTTTTTTAATTTGCTATGACATTTATACCATTGTGATGTATGGTGCCCAGTAAATACTAGACAGTGTGAAAAGTGTGACAACATACCCTGCTCTCCCCTACAATATTTGTCTCTGAGATGTATAAAATGGAAATACTCAATTAAAGCACAGCTATCTCAAATTACACTATTTGAGTTAAGGTTAAAGTTACATTCTAGCCAAGTTTAGAAGAATCAGAATCAGAAGGAGCTTTATTGCCAAGTAGTGTTTTACACATACGAGGAATTTGCTGTGGTGATAAGGTGCTACACAAAGACAAACATACAGTCAACATAAATAAATGTAGATATATATAAATATGGAATGGAAGAACAACGTTGCAGATATATACATGTGCATTATTCTGGGTCTGTGCTGTGCAGAAGTTTGGTCAAGACAATAAGGCCACACAAACAACCTCAAGATATCAAACACAACACGCACATCCCACAGCAGTTTTGTATGTTTGAGCAAGAGCAGCAACATCTAAGCAAAACATTATTTAGAACAGGCCTTTCCACACTAAACCTAAAAAAGTAACTGAATGGCACAGCAAGTTTATTCACTGAAATGTGGTTAGCTGACGCAGCATCTGTCCATGTGACAAATGGAACCAACTGTATGTTACATGCATAAAAAAACTCAACCCATTATAGATCGCATTACATGGGAAAACCCATTATTCTATGTACGTATTTGTGTATTTAATCAGTAAGTGAAATGAAAGGTGCTGCATATCATTTTTTATTGACTTAGATGAAATTGTTTGGAATTTTTATGATAAAGACTCCAACCATATGAACAGAGTTTAAGTCTAATATTCCTCCCACTATTCAACACTTTTCAACTACATCAACGGTGGCAAATTGCTTTTCTCCCAAGCCTGTTTAATGAATGAACCAATCACACTTTAATTGCACAATCTATGGAGGAGTACTCCATGTTTGGAAACTTTCCCCTTTCAAGATACATTTTGTGAGTGCAGAATTGCATGTTGACTGTCAGATTTATTCCTCAGGTTTTACTGTCCAAACTTTGGTTGTGACAGGCACTCATGATCTTGTTTTGTACATGCCTATTTGTTTCTTTCATTCCTTTATTGCATTGTATCGTCATGTTATCAAATCATTGTACTGTATGTCTCGAGTTCAGATGTACAGTTTTATTAGGTGTTATATGTTGGTGAGAGAAAACATGGTAATGGTGCACATGTGAACAATTGCTTTTGTGTATTTTGGGTCCTCTGCATGGGTAGATTGACTCTCACACTAAAGTATATTTTGTCGGAGTAGGTCAACTGTGATAATGCTTAATTTTAAAATTGCACCTTGGTATACTTCCTGCAGCCTTTGTGCAATCCACATGAACACCTCAAGTAGGATCTGCAAAAGCCCTGGGACTTGGTATTATCCACCGGTCAGACTAAGATGCTTAAACATTAGCAATCTACAGGACCAGGCAGCTGGACTGCAGTCATGGAGAATACAGTGACTTCTCATTAATGGGTTGGGGAGCCCACCCTGAGCAGAGATTTCCATGTGGATATGGCCTATGGCACAGGGGTACCTGCCCCCAGTCATCTGTGCTGATTTGACAAATGATTCTATATCAAAGGCCTCTGCACTGATTTGGGTGGTAATTGATTGGAAGTGAGGCCCTCAAATCCCTGATTGGTTTAGCTGGATAAAGGGGGAGATATGCAGTGGCAAGTGAGAGGAAAGGACAACCAGCAAGAGAGAGAAAGTACAGTGCAGGAGATTTGGGAACTATACTACAGAACTCTGCCTGATTTGCACTTTGAGAGAATTCAGAGTGAGATATGCAATTTCTACACACAATAGGCATGGTATATTTTTTTTCAGAACCACCCATGTCATCTCTGTGTTTCTTTTTCTAATATAATTGTAAGGATATCCAATTTGTTAGTGTGTCCATGAAGATTGGATTTCACCATTCAAAAAGAGGAATTTGGTTAGAGATGGAATATTATTGATTTGTTCCACATGGAGGTGTGGTCTGATACAGATATATGAGCATGGCAAGCTGCCTGAGAGGGTGGTATGGTATATATATTCCTTCATCAGTTTCCCCTGAATTTGTCATGCTATTAACCCTTGTTGTGGAAATTGCGTGACATGAGGGATAACATCAAACGTGGAGGCTAGTGATTCCCCTGAGGATTACCTCAACCTCATAAACCAGTATATGAGGAGCACTGCATGAGAGCGCATACAGACATGATAGAATGATATGCAGAATGCTTATTATATCTAAATGTAATCTGTTGCCCATCTTTATTTTAGGCATACATCTGAAGGTTGGAATATGTCATTAAATAGTACCTTTGAAACAGTTATACATACACTTTAATGAAATCAAATTGAATGCGTGGATTTTTCTGGCACTATGAATTTGAAATCAGTCATATTTGTTTATACAGTATGCCACATGTGGCCATAAAAGGCATTTAAATCTTAAAGCTTGCATATTGTTTGCCATGCCATGACCAATATGTCAAGGTGGATGTTGTACAGATAAGCCAGGAGACTGTACAACATTGACGCTATGTACATATAGGCCTACAACTGCCTTTATTACACGGCAGGCTGGCTGCACCACATACCTTTTGCCATTTGACATAGACATGCGGTTCTTGCTAGTGACAGATGCTGCACAGTACTGGTCCCAGAGGTCACAAATGACCTTTTGGATTGTCTTTTTTTCAGTCATAAAGAATTATTTGTTTGACGATGGCCACCAATGCAACCCCAGGCACCCTGATGGAGCCGTGGGTTGTTGCTGCTTGTCTTCTGAGATCACATTTACCTCAACTGAATCATGTGTGTGTGTATGTGAGAGGGGTTGAGTGAGTGTATGTGAGTGTCTGTGCTCTTGAATGTAAAAGGACGTGCATGTGGACGTACATGTTACTTCAAAAATGTAATACATTATAGATTACTAGTTACTCTCATTTGAGAGTAATTAGTTATATTAGAATATTACTATCTCTGACTTGTAATGCTTTACACTACTTTTGCGTTACTTTTGAGTTACTTTCACTGCTATTTAATGGGCGCATTCTTCCAGTAAGATGTGCTGCATAGGTGGGTTCTAGTGATGTGCAGAGTTATCCGCGGATCGGGTGGATCTTTGTCATAAAAATTAACCTTAGGCAAGGGGGCAATCGTTTACCCATTAAGAAATTTACGCACGAGGCACAGCAGCGCAACGTCATTGATTATTTGAATCTCCAGGCAATCCAACAGGATCGGTCGGGATGAACTGACAGCAGTCTCTCTAATCATGAAAGTAATTCATTAAAGCACAAACACATAGCATTTACACATGATCCATCAGGGGAGCTATCATCTTGTTTAGAGGAGCCGAGCTGCAATCTCGACGATCTGATTCCCGCAACAGGAAATACTCTTTTACTCATGGATTTGTTTTTCTGCTGTTGAAATGTTTCATGGTGTTGGTGAATTATTTAAAAAAACAAAACAACACTTAATTTCAGGTTAAAATGCGTTGTAAAGCACGTTACTGAGATTGTAACGGGTATAATATTACCGATTTTTTTAGTAATGCCTTATATTACTGCGTTACAGCAAAAAGCAATACATTACTGTAATTGCGTTACTTTTGTAATGCATTACTCCCAACACTGCTCACTAACCACCCTTAGTCTGCTTGATACCTTTAAATAAGCTTAATTGCTGCATGACTAGCCTCATGTTTGGATGCCAGAGGGATTTTCTTTTATTATACAGAATGAATCATCATTAAGATGTGCTTATTCAGTGGCCTTTCCATGGCTTAAAATGCTGTAGCAGACAGGATCTTTTAAGTAGTTTTTCTGCAGCAATCAGTGTATTTACATTTGCATCCTGGTTGAAGTTCACATGGATAACTTGTGAAGCAGAATGTCTGCCTAACAACTAACATCACTCAACTTTTACATTGTTAGGTGACATTTCACAGGAGACATTCTCATTCTGTGTGGAAAATAAAAACTGTGAAACGGCATCCTGGAGTTGCATGGCTTTAGTTTACCTTAGCAATTTCAGAGCTGGCAGGAACAGGGTGCAGTGCAGGCCCCATACTGTCAGAGGTGCTTGATCCCCACCCCCATCCTTGCCCTCTCCATCTGTCACCTAACTAGATTGCACTGTTCCCATAGACACATAACATGTACTTATGCATGCATGCGCACACATTCTTACACACATAGAGACAAAAACACAATCATGTCGGCCAGAACACTGCCCCCCCCCAAGAACTATTTACTATATAAAATTTAATTGTTTTTTGTTTTAGTCACGTTATTGAGCACATAAATAAACATGCACTTAATAATATTTCATATTACTTATTTCCACCTATGCTACCGATAACATTTTTTACATTACCATTGTGACTGTGATGCTACAATTTATGTACAGAAACTTGTATGTACACGCACATTCCTGTTCACATTTCATTCCTCTCCTGTTGTGCTACAGTATAATGAGAAACTGTTATTCATGATGTAGATTCAGATGAAAACCTTGTGAAAAACTGACACAATTTTCTACCGCCTGAAGCCCAGTGTCAGAAATATGATCTTACCCTCACCTCTTACCCTGACTGCCGTACTGTAATGATGCTCTGAGGTGAGCCCACTCATCAATTATTCACAGAATGCAAGATTCTCACTCTTTATCTTCTCGCCAGCTAGAGGAGAACATTTAAGAAAAATGGAAGCGAAAATAAAGGAAAATAGAGAAAAGCAGCAAGCTGCTTGGATGGATGAATAAGAGAGTTTGCGGTAGACAGACAATGCTTTCTATGTGAGTTATAATTGTAGTTTAACAATGTGCGGACCTCTGGGATTTTCAGTATGCAATATATGGCCTTTAGACTTGGATCGCTATGGAAACCAAAGGCCCTGAACGACCTGCAGTGCCCACCCACTCGGACAGCCGTTAATCATCTTCGCTCAGATCCTGGCACTGCAGAATTTGGCCAATGTGTCAAGAAGCAATTATATATACTTAGTGCTCGGGCACCCGATCTCCTCCCTCCCCTCTCTTTTCCTCGCACTCTCACTCTCACACTCTTAATATAATCACAGCGCAGTCAGTTTAAAAGCCCTCTGTTCATTTCACTATCTATCTAGGGGATGCGCACAATGCAGATGAAGAGAAGTGTAAAAAGACTGAGGATATTCTATTCTGAGAACCATTATAATCAGAATATTCTTTTCATATAAATCATATCCAGCCATTTACTCATTTTACCAGCCTCCTGAGCTGACTGACATACTAAATTAGCCCAGCTGGCCCATTGCATTCACTGCACATATTGGGTTGGTGCGGATCATGGAGACTAATGTGAGCTGACTAGAGGGAGATTATGTTCCGCTGCTAACAGCTAAAACGTGAATAACACTATCTGCAAAACCACGGTGTTCCCCCATTACATCAGCCCTGATCAGCTGTGTAAGAATAAAAAGAGAGCAAGTCAGAGAAACAGTAAATGAGATGGAAATGTGGCCAGAAATAACAGGGACGTAGACAGACATACTCTGTAGAGCTCTAGAAACAGAGTTCCTGTATTAAAACATCATATTCTAGACTGTGTCAGACTGTAATTTCTCATCAAGAGCAACCTAAATATGAAAAGTTCAGGTCCTATATGAAGAACATGCAGCGTTGTTTTGCATTGACAGACTTCCAAACAAATTGATTCCCTTCCTTGAGATTTCCCAGTGACAGACATGGGGATCATATTTTATTATTATTTACTGTCCCACTACCATCTGCAGCTTTCAATGCCACCAAAGTCATTTTAGACAGCTAGCTGTGCATTAGCGATGTAGAGCGGTGTTAGGCTTTGAACAGTTGATGACAGGCTGTCAGACAGCTACCCTCCATTGGGGTCCTTTTACCAAGGTCCACTTTTGCAATAAGCCACTCTCCACCATACCGGCCATTCATCCAGAAAAGGACACAGGCATTTTTGACACGTTTGGTGCTAAGTGAACTGAAATTGTGTGAATTTCACTACATAGCACATTATCACATTTGCAAGAGGGGTGCACCAGGAGCGGGAACTGAAGGGGAAAGTTACTTCCGTCAGTGTGTGGGGATGACTTCAGACTATCAGAGAGAAGTGTTGAGTTTGACTGTGCATATACAGGACTAATTAACATTGAATAAATTTGCCAATCTCGCCTAATGTCAAATAACTGTTGAATCACAACGAAAATGTAGTAAGAAATTGCAGGAACAGAAAATATATGCTTTCGAGTAACTGTTGTGTATGATATAAAAACTTTTTCTTTATAGAATGAGTGATAGACAAATTAATCTGCACATCCTTTGGCAAAATGTCTTGTTAAAGGTGAATGGAAGATGTGAAAAGAGAATGGCCTCAGTCTGATTATGGAGCTAATTTACAAACGTGAGATGTAAAGGACACACAAACAAACCCTAATGAGAACATTAAATGCTTAAAATATCTGCTATTATTTCACATAATGTTGTTTGTCCCTTGCCTGAAAGCAAGTTGGAGCTTACCTTATGAGGACAAATGGGGGGCGGTGAGTTAAAAGACTTCTCCGGTGTCTGGCTCAGGTTCTACAAGAAAAACACATTATCAGGAACATGTTTTCAGTGGAGGGCATCTCCCTACAAATCTTCAGTGAGAGAAGTTGCAGCTTATTTCCCGGTCCTTTCCATTAGCATTTTTACAATATATTTCAGAGGGGTTGAGCGACTCTCAATCAACAAGCAGGTCCTTGCCGCCCACTAATCCTAGACCACAGCTTTTGTTGACAGTCATATTTTAAATCCTTATCTTGACAATATCATCTTATCGTATGTCATGTGAGCGGGTATAGTGATGTATTTTATTTTGTTTTCCAGTTTCCCCTTCCTTCTATCCCTCCACACAGATTATAAATCCTTCTTTGTCAGAAGATTTCACTGAACATATGTTCAGACTTTTCCATACACGCCTGAATGCATTTTTTGAGGTTAAATGATTATCACATTGTTAATACACCAATACATCACTCAGATACAAGAAAACACCATTAAAAAGCAGACGCAAGGTAAGTCAACAAGCCAACAGCAGATGGTCCCGCTGTTTGTGATTATGCAAAGATCCCAAGTATTTGCATACTCACAATGCCATCATAAAAAAAACAAAAACAAGAAGCCATCTTGAGCTGACCTCAGTGAGAAATGAAAAGAGCAATCGGTGAGGCAAACCCAGCAGGGAAGTGCATGGGCTCTGCAAACTTCTCTGGGAATCTACCAAGGGCCTGTCTCCTGGGAAGGCGCTGTTGATTTCCAAGCAGGTGCTTTCAGTTATGCCCTCATATCCAATTATGTGCCTGTGGTATGTCTGATGCTCCCTGACACTATTAATGGCTGCCTTATGGTATCACCAGGACAGACAAGACACTCAACTCTCCAGACTCTCAACATCTATATTTCATTGCAACGTAGAAGCCGAATACCTCACTGGCCAATGCAATGGAGAGAGAGGAAAGAAAGGCTTTCACTGCATAAACACTACGTCATGAAATATAAATGAATAAATGGGCCTTGCTGGGACGATGGAATTAGTAGACAAAATCTTCCCTACAGATTGAGTACGATATACAACCATGATATCTTAATTGATGTGACAAATAAACATGAGTTATTTTCTTTGGGGATAAGAGCAGGATATTTGTTTCTGTGTATGTTGCATGCATACAGACATAATAATAATTTGTAGTTGGGAAAACAGAACGACTTCAATTCCAAGCAATGCCTTCAGATTTGTGACTTAGACATTTGATCTTGCTGATTTAAATGGGGATGGATGAAAAATTGAGGACAGTATAATTAATTATGACCACAACCTTTTTGTAAATGATGATGACCGTTACAATAAAATGTAAATACATGGACTAAAAGTCTAAATCTAGAATGGTTTGATGTGCCAGTACAAAAGGTGGGGTTCAGTCTAGTATGTGTAATCAGTGTACAAAATCAGGGGTCAAATTTGCTAAATTCACTGAGCAGAAAATGTGATATTTTCTTAAAAGATTTAAGTCTGTTTAAAGTTGCAAGTAAACAACATAGTGTGTATTCCATCTTCCACACCCCTTTTTAAGTTGAAAGCACACATGATGTGGAAGAAGCAATATTTACATATCCAGATATAATGTGCTGCTAAAAAACTCTTCCTGGATTTGGTGCTTTAGTTTATAAAAATAAAAGGGCCTGTTGAAGCTTGATACCAGCCATAGATAATCTAAATCCCTTTCCCTTTCATGGACACAAACACGAACATGTAGCACAATCTCCCCAGGCTATAATCACTGTTGTTATATTTTTCTGCGGATTTTACCCCCCCATAACAATCTCATTTTATTCTTTGAGTAGAACAAAACATCACTTTTCACTTAGGCCATGTTCTTTTGTCACACTCCAGTGTAACACACACACACATAAAAGGTAATTATTAATCATTATTTTTTCATCAGTGTGGAAATCATGCGACTTCGTGAGCAATAACCCTTACTCTTTTATAGGAAGCACAAATGTGATGATGATCATGTAATCAGGAGAGAAACCCTACATAGAAAAACATAGAAGGATAAAATTTTTCAACTCACCTTTGGTCTGGAACATTTTATATCTGATAGGGAAACACTATTGACAAGGCTTGCAACAGAGGGCCTTGGATTTCACCACATATTGATGTTTTTGTCTTTTCCGAGTGCTTGGGGTGCTTATTGTAATTTGATGAGACCCAGAGAGCCCAATGCTGTGATATATAACTAAATTTATTTTCCGATGAAACGGAAAGAAAACTGAAACATGATGTTTCTTTGTCTGATTTCTTGGAGACATGCTGATTTAGCAAAGATCCTTCTGCTGTACCTTAAGCTTATTTTTCTTCAGCATAATTCTTAGCCTCACTCGAGAACCATTATAACCTATAAAAAGGCCAAGACTTAATTATGTATCGTGTTATACATATTTAGGTGAACCTTCAGTACAATGTAGAGCTAACCAAGAAGCAACTCAAGCCATTTTTCTCAAAACCTTGCGTATCTAAGTCTCTGTGCCAGATATAGTAGTAGTCTGGTCACATTCCACAAGCCAACTTCCCCAACAAACCCCATGAAAAAAACAAGAGCACTATTCAGTGCTGAGTGGACAGGGACTTGTGGCACATTTGTGTTTCCAGCGCCATCAGCTCAGCCTCCATTCTCCACACACAAGGAGGCTTTATACTGTTGTCTTTCCCGGCTCCCTCAAAAGTGCCATGCTACATTTAGTAAACTGCATTTCCAGCAGCTAGTTACTGCTTTTCTAGCGCTGTGTGCAACCCCAACATAGCCCCTCCTCCCCCCAATAAAATATAGTTCTCTCACTAGGATTAAAGGAGCAATGTAGTTCAAGGATTATCAAATGCCTTTGATCATGTGACTGCCATGGTTTTGATCTGCAGCACATAGCACCAAAAATATTCTCTTTTTCTTGCCTTCTGTCTCTAACCCTCTCCATGGATTTCCGTTTGCCTGATGGTTCTCTGCAGTGTGAGAAGACCTCTTGACAGGCAGTGAAAGAAGAGAGTGTAACAAGTGTAAAACACAAGTGCTATGCAAGATAAAGCTGCCTTGTGTTGAGGTTTGATTAACACATTTCTGACATGTACGGATGAGATTTATTTGAACCCAAAATTGTTTTAAATCCTGTATAGTTTTTCTCACTACACATTGAGCTATATACATTTAATGTTTCCCTCTGTTTGAGGGAATGGCACAGATGTTTAGAGATAAAGAAAGCGACCATGGATTATTTGCCTTTGAAACAGGAAGTAAGGTTTCAGATGCTTCAGCCCTCCACCACACCCCCAACTGCACCCCGCTGCTGTTCATTAGCAATTTCTGAGCCTTGGGCTATTTTGCAGCGTTTCAATCCCTGCATTATTATTATTTTGTGGCTGACTTGGACATGCAATCAAAGGGACACGCAATATGTGCAACACTTGTATCGCAAAGCAATGCCTTTTCCATGATGTCCAGACTAAAATCCTATAAATGTGAGCCAGGGGATCTGTGGCTCAAATTTAGTCAACAAACCTCAAAAAATCTTCTTTATCCTCATTGTACGATCAGCCCATATTAATGTCATTGCCAAGTTAAAAACGGGACATATCAAAACAATTATTTTGATGTGGCTTCAAGCAACACGACATTTCAATGTGAATGGCATTCGAACCTTGAATCATTAAAAGGCGTGGTTTCGGGCAAAAAAGCCCATCAAAAAATGACTGAATATTGTTTTAATGGGTAAAAAGCTACAAGGCTTTCATACTGTCTACCTGCCATGTTATTAGATAGACCATGTCAGTCAAGCTGAGGAAACACAGAAACAACATACAGACAGGCTGACAAGACATAAGCATGCTGCCTTCCATCTTCCTCCCAGCTTGCCATGTTTATCTAGTCTTCCATGTGAGCTTAGTGCAGTACTGTGCATATGCATACAGAATGATGAAGGTTCAGAAACTAGTGCCTGAAGGAAGCTGCACATATAGCACGAGCTCTTTGAAATTGTGCCAGGGTGGGCCTCATTTGCAAAGCAATTTGACAACAAAAGTAAAATACTCTACAACTTCAAACCAAATTCTAGAGATGCCAACTGGTACAGCTCTGCAGTTTGCTCAGAGAGGGAATTCAAGAGGGTTACGTCTGGTGTGTTGTGTGTGTGCTTCTGACATGGCTTATTTGCAGACCTAGCATTGCACCAGTGCAATGTCATGATTGCTTTGGCAAGGAAAGAGGGCCTAATTTACATGAGAGGGAGTCCTAGAGGCACACAGGAGCTTGCCTTTGACCAAGGTGCCAACAAGCCTGCAGAAAAACAATGTAATTACAACCTACAAAGCTGCCGTGTTTAGAACAAACTCACTCTTAATACAGCAGGACCACATACTAGTAAATCAGTCTTCCAAATGGGCATGACTTTGAAAATGTGGTAATGCTACAATATTCAGTATAATGGTTGGATTTCATACATTTTAAACACTCAAATCAAAGTGCAGAGGCCATGTTGGATGTGTTCGTATTCATTGTTTCATGTTTGAATATATTTTATGTAAAAAAAAAAAAAGTCCAGTATATTTTATTCTCCTCAGGTAGACTGGAATCCAGTGCACTGCCAACATTAAGCAGTCACTATCCACTCGATTGCCAGTCCTCATTCACCGGAGATGTAATGTTTCCTTTATTTTTTCTCAGCCTTGTGATTTAGAACGGTCTCTGGTACCGTAAATTGTTTCTACAAGTGCAATATTGCTGTAGATTAAGTAGACCAGGATTTCATACTATGTGGGTTTATGATAATCTAAAATATGCCAAAGAAGCTTCATATGGTTTTTATTGCCTATACAAGTACTCTGACTTTGCATTAGGACATTGTGTTTTCAGAAACCTGACACCCACAGGAAAGGCACACAAGAGCAACTTTTCACAGGTTGATAGTGTCCTTAATTGAGCAATAGAGCTGCTGTCTACCACAATACAACCATGGCATATTTAGTGGCTCAACGAAGGTGTATGTATCAGTTCTACACCAATTGGCTCACACTGTGAGCTATTTTCTTTTAGTTTCAAGCTTTTCTATTTCTACTCGACACTGTTCAACTGAGAAAGGGACTGACCTGATTTATTTTTTTATATTTCACCTCTGACAAAAGCCACATGTCTACACCTGGTATGCACTCCAACTAAAGTCCAAGCTCTACCTCTAAACAAAACAACATTTATTAAACATTGTGTTTCTTTCCCATAGCTTCATATGAAATTACATTTGTTGTTTTTGCCAGATTGTAACAGATAGCATTCTTTTCTGGCTGTAATCACAGATGACAGGAAATTAAGTAATACATCCTGAATCAATAATTAGTGAGAATCATTTTAGCATGGTATTACAAAAGCAACCAATAGTTCTGCTGAACTGTCTGAAGTGAGTTATGTAAATGTCCTGATTTAGGGAGAGAGTCTCCTTGGATTAAGTTTGATATCATTACTTATGTTTTCAGACATTTGAGATTATAACAACAATTTCAGAGTCTAAATCATGAGGCTAACACTACAAATCATTGTTGCTCAGATAGTTTGGAGAAGAGGGGCTGTTTGATACAAATTGAGGCCACGAGACGAGAGACTGTTTGCTGAAAATCTCTCTAATCCAGTAATATTTTGGGTGACATTCTAAGATAAATACTTTGGCATTGTCTTGATGAGAGAGTCTCGCCTCATTTAAGTGTCTTTGGGATCCGGATCAATCCACATGGTGGGAGTCAGACTTGTACACTTGACCATATAATGTGGCATGCTTGTCACAACCCGGAATGCATTTCGCTCTTCAAAGTATATTTCTTGGCCTGCTCTCGTCACTCACTCCCTCTAACCAATTTGTCATTCTAAGCCTATCCTCGCCGCTGCCAGCGCCTAGATGATAGCAGTGGGCCTCTCTGATCCAGGCAGTGGCTAGGGAGCAGGCCAAGTGTTACGCGAGCCACTCTGGGACACCGAGCAGGCGCTTCTGCCGGCTGATGTACGCCTCCACGGCCGAGAGGAACTGGCTTTGCAGATGCTTTCAATTCGACACAGAGTGGAGCTCATCTACTTTGTGAGGACTTTTGCTTTGTGTCTGTGCAATGCATTTGTGCTTGTTTGTGTATTTTGTGCGCAAGTGTGCATGACTATGCATGCGTATGTGTGCATCAGAAAGATTAAGAGAGGTCTGTGTGTGTACATGTGCTTGACTGAATATGTCTGTGTGTGCTTGGTTGAGAGCGTGTGAAGGTGCTTTTTTTATATAAAGACACAATTATCCTGAAATGAGGCTGAGCTTTTTTTCCTTTTTTTTGGTTTGCAATTATAGCGTTCGCTAAGTTCTGATGACCTACTACTTCTCTGCTGATGTCCTTTAGAAGTCATTCTGGTTACCATTTTTCTCCGTTGGCAGACACTCCTCTCAAGAGCAAGAGGCAACACAACACTGTCATCCTCACTTCATTATTCCTGTTTTAAACAACCATTAATGCCCTCATTCAAATGCTTGGATGCTGCTTTGCTGTTAAGCTTATCAGCAACAGTCAACCAATTTACTACTGCAGTTCTCTCTCTAGTCGGGTGAGCAGAACATTAAGTGTATTCAAAATTACATTAGCTGCGCATTGTTATTGACTGCTTCTCACGGTCAGGCAAAGCTTTATTTTGATAAATAAAAATAAATCTTATCAAGTTATATTACCCAGTGCTTATTCTATGCATTAGCAAATCCACTCTATGACTTTTGATGTGACAGCATTTTTGGGAGAAGGGGATGGTAAATATTTTGGCAGCTTTTATTTAGGTGATACAAAAAATGCATTGGAGGAATAAAAGAAAGTAACAGTATTTGGAGGAAGATTTGGCAGATGTATGCTAATCATCTTCTGTTTTTGAAATTACAGAGAAGCTGCCCTGTTTTGATGAGTAATCTCCTCTCTAGCCGAGGTGCTCAACATCGACCTTTCAGACCCATGTGTTTTTATGTTGCAACCTTTTTTAGGATTAAACTATGCATGGCCAATGCATTTCCACAGGAGTAGATGTATTTATCTTTAGCACATAGACTGTCACCCACCATTCTGCACCAAACAATCAGCTCTCTGAAAATAGACCCCTTAATTCGCCTGCATGAGAAATGAGACTTGAAGTAGCTTGTTGAATGTCTAGCCTGAGCTTTCTCGTTAGACATTGATACCCATCTCACAAAGCAACACCAGCCTTTTATCTGTCTGAGTGTGATTCAGTATTTGATTGGGAATGAATCTGGAAGGCTCCAATCAGTTTCCCTTGTATGAGCACAGTTAACATGTGTGTGACTGCTCCTTGAGCACTGATGGCAGAGACATGGGCGATTAAGGCCAGAGTCCAATCAAACCAGCTGTGTGCCATTCCCCCCATGGCACTGGTTGTGCCAGGCATGTGTTCCACACTACTGGCAGGCAGAGAGGCCTTGACCAAACCCCAAGTCTGGGGAGTTACGGCCACACATGAACCAGGACATGCAGACAGATTGGGGATTTAGCTATGCAAACATTTTTCAAAGACAGAGCTCCTATGCAAGCAGAAAAAATCTCATTGGTTGCCTTAACCTCAGCGGAGAGTTTTTCTGGCAAAGCAGCAGAAGGCTGCTGGGGCCCACTGTAAAAGACAGAATAATCATAATATTGGTTACCTACTGTATTGTGCCCTAACGCTTTGTGAGTAAAATAATGCTATTAAGCCATACTTTAGACCTATCTGGGTTAGATAGATTCCACGGTCACATCATTATTTTCAGTCAGGATTTAGAGTTCATCATAGCACTGGTGAAAATTACTAACGACCTCCTTATTGCATCAGACAAAGGACTTGTCTCTGTACTGGTTTTAGTAGATCTTAGTGCTCCATTTGATACCATTGACCATCTGGTCCTATTGCAGAGACTGGAACATTTCATTGGCATTAAAGGAACCGCTCTAAGCTGGTTTAAGTCCTATTTATCAGATCGATTTCAGCTTGTATATGTTAACGATGAGTCCTCCATGCACACCAAAGTTAGTCATGGAGTTCCTCAAGGATCTGTCCTCGGACCAATCCTGTTCACTTTATATATGCTTCCGTTAGGCAATATTATCAGGAAATATTCCATAAACTTTCATTGTTATGCAGATGATACTCAGTTATATCTATTGATCAAGCCAGATGAAACTCATCAGTTAGCTAAACTTCAAATGTGCCTTCATGGATGACCTGTAATTTTCTAATGTTAAACTCAGATAAAACTGAAGTTATTGTTCTGGGGCCCAAGCACCTCCGTGACACATTATCTAAAGATATAGTTTCCCTTCATGGCATCGCCCTGGCCTCCAGCACCACTGTGAGGAATCTTGGAGTTATCTTTGATCAGGACATGTCGTTTAAATCTCACTTCAAGTCCTTTTTTCACCTACGTAATTTTGCGAAAATCATGAATATCCTGTCTAAAAATGATGCAGAAAAACTAGTCCATGCATTTGTTAATTCTAGGCTGGATTACTGCAATTCTTTATTATCAGGCTCCTCGAAAAAGTCAATTAAGACTCTTCAGCTGATCCAGAATGCTGCAGCACATGTTCTGACAGGAACCAGGAAAAGAGATCACATTTCTCCTGTCTTAGCTTCTCTGCATTGGCTTCCAGTAAAATCCAGAATAGAATTTAAAATCCTTTTTCTTACCTACAAAGCTCTTAATGGTCAGGCACCATCTTATCTTAAAGAGCTCATAGTACCTTACTACCCCACCAGAGCACTGCGCTCCCAGAAT
>NC_060168.1:18235790-18254838 GCF_021292245.1 Micropterus dolomieu
ACTCTTCAGCTGATCCAGAATGCTGCAGCACGTGTTCTGACAGGAACCAGGAAAAGAGATCATATTTCTCCTGTCTTAGCTTCTCTGCATTGGCTTCCAGTAAAATCCAGAATAGAATTTAAAATCCTTTTTCTTACCTACAAAGCTCTTAATGGTCAGGCACCATCTTATCTTAAAGAGCTCATAGTACCTTACTACCCCACCAGAGCACTGCGCTCCCAGAATACAGGGTTACTTGTGGTTCCTAGAGTCTCCAAAAGTAGAATGGGAGACAGAGCGTTCAGCTATCAAGCTCCTCTCCTGTGGAACCAGGTTCCAGTTTGGGTTCAGGAGGCAGACACCATCTCCACATTTAAGAGTAGGCTTAAGACTTTCCTCTTTGATAAAGCTTATAGTTAGGGCTGGCTCAGGTGAGTCCTGAACCACCACTTAGTTATGCTGCTATAGGTCTAGACTGCTGGGGGATTTCCCATGATGCACTGAGCTCCTCTCTCCTCTACTTTCTCTCCCTCTGTATGCAACCTTATCCCATTATTGCATGTTACTAAGTCGACTTCTTCCCTTTCCCGTAGTCTTGTGCTTTTTTGTCCTTCTCCTCTCTCCTCCTATCACTTCCTGCAGGTGTTTCTGGCTCTGGAGTTGTGGAGTCTGGATCTGTGGCTGCAAGTCACCTGCTGCCCCCGTGTTCCTGCTCGACACCCTCTGCTACAACAACTATTGTTACTAGTCCTATTGTTATTATTGTTATTATAATCATTAACATTACGATTATTATCATTAACACTACTATAAATATCTATACCATTTTTCATTTAGTCATTTAGTCTATAGCAACATCACCTTTACTGTCTGTACCTCTGTGTGTATATTGTGTAGGCTGCCTCCCTCCCCTCTCTCTCCTTCCATCCTTCCATCCCTCTCTCTTTCTCTCTGTTCCTCTCCTGTCCTCTTTCTCTCTGTTCCTCTCTTGCCCTCTCTCTCTCTCTCTCTCTCTCTCTTTCTCTCTCCTTCACCCCCAACCGGTCGAGGCAGATGGCCGCCCACCCTGAGCCATGGTTCAGCTCAAGGTTTCTGCCTCTTAAAAGGGCGTTTTTCCTTGCCTCTGTCGCCTAGTGCTTGCTCTTGGTGGGAATTGTTGGGCTTCTGTAAGTAACATCACAGAGTATGGTCTAGACCTGCTCTTTTATGAAAAGCGCTGTTGTTATATCGTTCAGAGTGTTCCAGTTAGCTAGTTAACTTTTTCTCTGAAAAACTTCACAACACACAATTATATAAACCTCTGGCTCAGCTGCGCTCTTTATTCCTTTAGTGTTGAATAAAATGCCTTGAATAAAATAAGGTAGTCAGATATACCTTATTTATTTAAATAAAACACAAACAAATACAAAATCAATTTTGATTTCATATTGACTAAGTATTAACAAGTATGTTCATCCTTTTGGTAATGGTTAATTGCTCCAACAGGAGATTGTTTGCTTTTGTGAATACACACTTCCTAATATAATGTGACTCTGACATTTGCAAATGCAATTTCCACAAAAAAACCCTTCTATTCAAACTGATATCTAACAATGACTAGTTCATACCAGTCTTTCAAACCATTATAACTTTCACTACAGCCCCACCAAGACTGAACCTCCAATTCCCAGTATCAACTTCCTATTTTGCAGTCAGTGGTTATAAACACATAGCTAACTCATACCCAATATATCATTTACATGAAGGAAACAGCTTTCCCCTTTCTTTTTAAAGCAATTACCATCTAGTTAAATAGTAGAAACAGACACAAACACAAACTGCAAGGGTTTTTAAATTTTTACCACAAGCCTTTAACAAATAGAATATTATGTTCTGTAGCTCTACAATGATGAGAATTACTAAGCCTACAACCAAACACGCTACCACATAGGCTACAGTAGCACACTTGCCAGTGTTTTTTAAAGCCTTTACAGCTATTCATAAACACAAATGGATGTCTGTTATAGTGTATTTTCTGAAACTACCACTTTGGGGTGACAAAGTCAGACATTTTCTAATTCTTGGAATAGTAGTTGTAAACAAAGATTTTCAGGTTAAACTGTGGCTTTTTTGGACTTAGATTCAAAACAGCTAAATAGTATTTTGCATTGCTTTTGTTTCAGGTAGACATACATGAATTAAACATGTGCACAAGAGATTGGTTTTGAATAGATGTTCTCGTGCTGTGGTCCAGATCTCCTCTGCGGACCTCTCTAAGAAACCATTTTCTCTGAATGACATGTCGAACCATCAGCCGGACATCAAACTGAGGCACATGCAAGGCCTTCTAAACACCTATTAGAGCTATCGATGGCAGAGGCAGAGGTTGTGACCATGGAATGGGGAGGATATTTGTGTCTCTCACTCCGCATTACCAGCATCTTTGGAAAATGCTTTATAGATTTGGACAGAGGCGAAGGAAGGCTTTATCAGCACCAACACAGAGAAACACATTAAGGGATCAGAACCCCAAAGGTCAATTGTGGCTGTGGGCAGTGCTTTGTTATGGTGTCCTCTCTGTTTACATTACACTGAAGCCAAGTGACACAAGTAATGATACCAATTGTGTGTACATTTTAGATGTATTAAGGCCTTGATATGAATTTTAACAAAAAAATGAATGTTGTTCCTCATCCTTAATATACTTATACTTAAGACATGTCCCTCTTTTCTGTACAACAATGGTATAATAGGTACTGGTGGAACATAAAATTTAAAAAAGGTTGATAGTGGAAACACAATGTCACAATGCTTTTGGGTAACAAGCTTTTATTTCCTGAATTTGTTATTCTGTCATCTATGACAGATGAACTCACTCATGTGACAAGTATATAAAAATTGAGCACAAACGCAGTTTTGTAATTTCAATATCTTCTGTAGAAAACTGTTAGTGGAACTGTAGCTGAACTCTGCTGCCAAACATCATTCTAACACTCAGTTTTTTCTAACCTCAATTCTATGACATGCTGTCATTAAAACAGCACACTGCCCTTGTTCAGAGGATGTAAACCTCTCCTTTTCAGGATTTAATGTCTATTTTTTTCAGGATCTGAACAATAGACTTTGTGAGACTGTGTTGTGATTTACTTGTATTTCAGGGCAACACTCACTGGTTGAGACAAATCCTTAATCCCTCACAAGATAATAATAATAATAATGTAATCCTTATTCCCAGATGGAACCATTTCCTGAAAAGACAGTTTTTGGCCCCGCAGAGGTTCTATTCAAGAAGAAGAGCAATGGGAGGCTATTTAAAATACACGGCAATTAAAATAAGACACACTGCCCAATCCTACCCACCATGCTAATCCTCTCTGATACAGATGTAGCTATTGTAGTGCAAAAGTTTCTCATTTTACTGTATCTATTGCGTATCAACACTCTCTCTCTATCCCCAAGTGTTTTTCTACAGAAAATGAAAATGTATTTTCATATGCCAGTAGGTGCAACTAGTAATCTGAGTACCTGCAATTGAATAAGCACGAGATTTAAGTTCCAAAATACAAAGTTTACAACATTTTGGGGGGAAAAGGCAAAGACTATGGCTGCAACAGCTGCCGCAGTGTTACAGATGAAAGATGATGAGTGCCTTTTTACTCCTGGACTTCACAAGAGTCTAAAAAGGCACACATGCTCAGGCGAAACGCATCCACAAATGCAAAACACGGCTGGCAAACATACGACTGAAGAGATGCCGCTTAATGTTTTTCCTTTGTAATGCAAAAGACAACCAGTTCGAGAAACAGATGGAATCATTCCTAACCGTGAAAATTGTTCATGACCACAATTAATGATGGTGAATAATCCTAATGAATGCTACACCATGTTCATGATTGCCATCTTGCTATCTGCACACAGACTTGTGGAAAATGTTAATTGTTAAATTAATCTTTCAAACAGAGATAAATATAGATGAGCAAAAGCACATGTGTGAGGCATGCCATGCTTATGTATCCTGCATATTTCTTTTTTTCCCCCCTCTGTGATTATCTTTCTTTCTTTCTGTTTTCTATTTCTTTCCTCCTTTGCTTTTTTGAAAGGCAGTCTCTCTAAATCCAATACAGTTTCTCTCAGCATGAGCCAGCTTCAAAGCCCTGCTCCGTGGTCAGGCCTGTCGATCCTCTCACCCACCTCCTGGTTGTTTAAGAGAGCAAAAGCACAGCAGTGGAGTTTCTTAAACACACAGATCCACCCCAGCACCAACAGAGGGACCGCTGTTTGGCAAAAGAGCCTCTCTCTCTCTCTCTCTCTTTCTCTTTCTCTCTCACTCTCTCTCTCTCTCACTTTCTCTCTGTTTCCCACTATCATCCTCACCTTGGACTCTGACACTCTTCCTCCTCTCATTACCCACCCCCCTCCATAGACCTCATTATACCCGCATACTCTCTCTCTTTCTCTCTGTCTCTACACCCCTCTCTCGTACAATTTATCTTTTGTTGCTTCCCTCACACTCACTCACCCTCTCCATCCCTCTACCATCATTTACCTTTTTCCATCCCTGGCTACTTCAGCTGTCCACACTCTTCACCCGGCACTCCATCCCGGTGTCCCATGCCTCCCCTCTATCTTTGCTGCAACTCAATCCCTATCGCCGCCTCTGCCTTTCGCCTCACTCTCGATGTAAACTGATTGATGCTGAGCCTGGGCTCTGGGCCATCCCTCCAACCACACACGCAGGGACGTCATACTGAACCCAGAGGGGATACCGCTACCTCAGAAAGTGGAGGGTGGCTATGGAAGGCAAACAAGCCGTGCCCACCCATGTCTGAGGGGAGGCAGGCTTGGGGGGCCCCTTGGTGGGGAGCACGAATTGGTACACTGGAGTGCTCATTATGGCTCTGCAGGGACTGTCCTGCGGGGCATCCACTGTGTGGCTGTGGAGCTCATTACGCCAGGCAGCCACGGCACTCGAGGCACCCAGAGGCAGCAGGGCTCATTGCAGAGATAAGAAGGGGGAAGGGCTGCCCAGATTACCCTTAATCAGAGGCACCTGTAGACAGTCGGCACCTCCCTCCTCATTGCTTTCCGTTATGCCCCCACCCCTCCCAATGCGCACGCACACTCTTTCTCGCTGCTGTAATTATTGCAATTGCTTCACTTGACTTTCATTCCTGAGCACGAAGTTGCACAGCTTGCCTTCTAATGAGAAGCCCAAGCTATGATCCGGAGGTGTTATTTATTTATTTAATTACTTATTCAACACAGCATGTATAATGTCAATTATTTAAATTAGTGTGATTTTAGCACGACGTGCTCTGCAAAGCTCTCCCTACTGTGTGTTATCGGCATTTGACTCACATCACACTCCTCATAATGGTGGATGGAGAGTTAATTAAGTTGTAATTTGACATGTGCACCAAACTGGAGAGATTTACTTTAAATCTACTTTTATTGAAATAGGCGGCGAAACATATAGTTAAATTACAGTTAAAATTCACCTCTGCAGTGTCTTGTAAAAGGAAAAGGTAAATGGTTCAGACAGTGCCCAAAACAACACATACAGTCTATGTAAAGAAAGGAGAATGGATTAAAACCTTTCTGGGTCAATGCCATCCAGATGTAATCACAGTTTAGCTGTTTTAAATCAGTTGTATTGGAGTCGAGGTAGTCAGATTTCAGCAGTTGAAACTGACACAAGGCCAACTACTTCGAATTACATCATTTCAGTTTTTAGGTCAACAGGAGCTGTGGAAATCAAATTTTGGAGTTCATAATCTCATTCACCCAGTACATCACTTTTCCTCCACCTGTAACCTGATGTGAAACCAGTACCACCCAACACTGAACACAATGCAACTCCTTCCTGCCTATCTGCATAATGAGAAGTGTTACTGTCAGTTGTTTGGGCAAATGTCTATTTCTAAGGATGATACAACAAACATGTTTTGACTTTGATGTGAGTTGGAGGGTGCTAGCTGAAGTCTGTTTTAAGTGCTGCGGAGATGTACAGTAGGGATTAATAAAAACAAGAACGATGTGATGTGCATGACTGAACCACTTTTGTGATTCTCTCCTTCCTTGCACGCCTCCCTTCAGGTGCTGAGAAGTTCTTTGAAACCAACTGTCAAGCTGTTGTCTGTGCAGGCAGCATACAAAGAGTTCATCCAAAACCTGTACTTTATTATTTTATTTTTTTGAAGCACTTGAATGGATGGCTTGGCTGTTCTTATCAAACTATTCGTGATACATTTGAGACAACACTAACCCACATTAATCAGTGTTGTATTCTAAACAGCATGAACCATGTAATACAACTATTTACAATGTAAATAGTTGTATTATGTGAGTTGTTGTTATACATACGATATGTGCGCTACATGTATGCCTTAATCACATTGCAGGGGAGTAAGGTAAGACTCTGTAAAGGAATACTTAAATTATCATTCCTCTTTCAAACCACATCTTTTCCCATAACTTAATAGGTATTAGGAATTCAAAAACCAAAAAAGCATAAACATTTAAACTCCTTAGCAGCTAAAACTCCCCACCCACATCTCTCTATCATGTCACCCAACAGATTCTGCCTCAATTAAATTAATACGCCTACTGTTTGTTGAATTTATGGTTTCAACCTTTACGTATGCACACACATTTTTAGTGATTAGTTTTGGCTTTTTTAATTTTTAATTCACTGTTTTGAGCCTGTGTTAGTACCAAAAGATACAATTTTATAAAAATACAGTGTTATAAGTATACAGTGGTATAATAAGTATATTACTATAATTTACTGTGCATTCTAAATGTAAACAATGCAAGGGAATCTATGGTAAAATCACAACATCCAACTATTTGACAAAAGAAACAGTTTATCGTCACATAAATATCTAAAGAGTTTTGTCACTAATCATGGAACATGGCCTCATTATTTCAGCTTGATGAGCTGCCACACCTGACAGAAATATGACACAAATAACAAAAACAAACGGTTTGTGTTGGGATGCTGATCAGCTCATTCCCTCGGTGCCCAGTAAGAAGACTTACTTCACGGGCTACACAGTCGCTGCACCATGGGGGGAAAAATCAAGTTCAAAGAAGTTGTCGTCTCACAAACTGGAATAAAGTGGTAAAACATTCACAAAACATCCAGTTTTATGTGTGTTTTATCTCCGAGTTTAGCTGATGAAATAGAACCTCCACGCATTTTGTTTTGCCTGCAGTGGAAAGGCAAAAGGTGAAACAAAGAAAGCAAGAAAGAGAAAAAAAGGCATTTCAATGTAAAAAGATGAGTTGTCATGGTCACAAATCAAAATCACCCAAGTTTTATGAAACATACCACCCCATGAGCCTTCATTTGTACTTCCTTATTCTGTTTGTAGTTATGCAACTCCGAAAACTAAAAGCTAAGGGCTTATGACAGAGTTACTGAAACTAAATTGTCATAAATTTCCGTTGCTTACAAGATGATGGATTACATTCATCAGTGCGAGGCCTCTAATCTAATCTGGAGCTGCGCTCATCAAACTCCTCTCAGAGGAGGTGTGCTGATCTGGGATCACTAAATATGTCCTTGTTTTTCTTCCATTTTCAGCATGATCTAAAGCTAAAATTGATGTTAGATCAGCATGGGCACTTTGGAAATAATAGCCCTGATCTCATTTGTGCTCTGATGAAAGAGCTATAAAAGACACTAACACAGAAATATCTCAACATGATATCCCACATTTTTAATGCTGTAACAAAATGAGTTTTGCCATTTCTACCATTCACCAGATAGATAGATGGATAGATAGATTGCATTCCACAGATTTGCTTATCGTTGAACATTGTTAATTGTAATAAATGTGTACTGCAGTTACATGTCTATGAAATGACTGCAATCTGGTTTTCAGTTTCAGAAGATGTCTGCTATTAGGATACCTTTTGGCTTTCCCTCTCCCTGCCCACACATAATGACACACTTGAGTTGTTAAGCTTGCCGTTTTGCATAGACCAGGCCACAGTCCTCATACCAAATGACACTGGAACGTGAACTGTGGTGTAGTGTATTTCTTTTTCTCAGCCTGCCAGTACATTTGTTTTCATTAGATAGGATTGGTCAGCAGTCTAGGCCCTTGTGTCCAGTAATGGAGCGTACAATTGCAGGCCCATTATAGACTCACAGTGAAATAAATGATATATTGATCTTAAATATTCCACACTCTTGTGCCTGTCTGAACAGCTGTTACAGCCACCACACAAAAATCTCTTTAGGCATCTTCTTTAGGGAATATTCAGTGTACTTCACGCATCTCACTCATTGGGTGTAACTGTAGCAAATGCAATTCTACTGGTAGAGTGCATGTGATATACTTTACATAAAATTTGCTAAGATATTAAGACCTTGAACAATAAGGCAACAGACTTGGTAAAGCAGTCACGGCTAATGTAAAGCTGTAATGAAAACAAACTATACGCAGAGGTGCGACACTGAGCATTAATGAAATTACAGAGCTGGAACTCAGCAGACTCCTCTCTGCATTGTGCAATGAAACAGAACAGGACAGAAAAGCAACTGATGCATGCAAGTCACAGTCACAATTACTATTTCATTAAGGAGCTGCTACCATTGGCAGGCATTCTCTGGCATTGTTGTGAGGAGGCTGGCACGGCACCGGAAGGGGGGTGGGGGATGTGGGTTTGAGGGCTGTGGCAGGGGGATGTGAGGAGGAAGGGGGAGCGATGGGTCGGGAGGAAACATGCTTTAATTTGGGTCATCTCCCAGTCTGCACGGGGTCGGGTGACAGAGCCTCCTCTGCACCTAATCTGAAAACACATATGCTGTACTGGGTATCCACCTGAATTAATTGCCCTAATTATTCCTGATGCAGGGGGGGGTTAAAGACAGAAAAACATTTCTTTTTAAATGATATGGCGTGATAGTTAGTGCAAAAGAAACTTAATGCAGTGGCACGCATACATGTAGAGAGATGGAGGCTACCTGTCAAGATGACAAGTTAGTCCTTAATTGCTTTAAAAGGGGGAAGATGCACATGCTTTATGCTGAAGAGTGGACCGTGGTTGTTGGGGGCGATTGGGTCATCTTTGTTACCACAGACACACGCGCACACACTGAAACAGACAGGCACCATGAGTCAAGATGCTGGCTTGGATGTCACTTCGCACAGCGCTAAACAGCTCTTATGTGTCTCTTGTGGCAACTTCATATCTGGCCAAAAGGAGGAACAATAACTTATCAACAACAACAGCAAGATAAGAGTACAAACAATACAAACATTTTACTTAGTAGAAATGATCTTTTACTACTGTGACAGATTGGATTGACATTTGAAAAAAAACCTCTTGCCTAATGTCCTGTAGAAAATCAAAGAAATGGTCACAACTGGATCTCTCTTAGAAGGATTACTAAGTGATTGAGGGTGTTTGATTTACAAATATACTGTATATTAGGGTTGAAAAAACATCTATTTGCAATTATTTTGACTGATACTGCGATATGATTTGCGACATAGGAGGGAATGATCAGTTCTACTTATTATTATCATTTTCATTGAAAAATGTATTTAAATGATTATGGTGTGATTTTTGCAAGGATCTGTACCAAAAAATGATGTTTTCTTAAGTCTGTAGAATATGATGTGTAGACCAGGGCATCTCTGAGGCACAACAAAATATCATTTTATAATGGTATTTTGACACACATTTTGCCTTTAACAAATATTGCACCTCATGCGTTTTGAAAATTGCAGTAGGTCATATTGTAATTTCGATGAGATTTCGATTAGTTATTCTGCCCTACTGTATATGAAAAGATTACAAACCCACACTAGTATCTGTTGTGGTAAAAAAAATAACTGGTACAAAAATGCCAGTAGAAAGACAACAGCAGAGTATGTTGACAGCAACATATTGCACAAATAGCAGGAATTATTAGTTCATTACTGTTGCCTTCAGTTAGCCTGACCACTTCAACCATCACAAAATTGTCGCTGATGGTGGCTAAATTTCTGCAGGTGTTATATTGCACTTTATTCATCTCACTTTATGTGTAACTGGTTATGTTAATAGGATTTCAACTCAATTTATTCAAGTGCTGATCAATGGCATGCAATGTCGGCACTTCATGCATTATGTATTTTAATGGAACTCACTTGCTTTATAGCTGAATGGCTAAAGGTTAACAGTCCCAATAGGTGGGACTCCCTGAAGACTAATCTGAACTTCAAACACAGCTTTTTTTATTTCACAAGGCAAAAGTGCACAACAACAGGAAAGTTGTTTTTATCACCACTTCTTATGGCTCATTGGGAGAAAGAAAGCGATTTATTACCCCACATCCTTTGCTCATATGAATGTGACAATAAATGCCCATAGATATTTTACTCTCTGTAGGAAGTGAGGCGGAAAAAAGGAGGAGTTAGAGGTTGGGGAATTAGTAAGAGGGAGTAGGGGGGACAAGGGAGGGTGAAAGAGGAAGAGAGGAATGTGTAGGTGGGGTGGAAGTGAAGTGAGACGAGAGGGGAGGAAGTTGGATAGCAAAAGTGGGATAAAATCTCCAACCAACAATGGAGATAGATATGTCACCGTTTCTATAATTATGCTACTTTAGCTGGCATTTGATATCTAAAATGAAAGTCATTTCACCAGTGAGATCTTAAGCCTCTCTCTACAGTTTAATATGGAAAACATCCAGGCGTCTCTGAGGGCCCTCTTTTCTCTCCACTGCCACTCCCTGCTCAATAAAACTGGCATGCTATTCCCAAGATGAGAGTCCCACTGGACTATGTAAGGACTGTGAGCAAAAACCCCTCCAGTCTCTACTAAATCTAGAAGTCAGAAGACAGAAGATGCTAGAGACACATCCAGTGAGGGTCACTTGGCAGTTTTCACCTTATTGTATTCTCAGTCATCAAGATTTGCCTGTGGCTTTTGGAATATGATGTTGAGCCAGCCATGAGATGACTTTTGAAAGTGAACATTTTAAAATGGCATTTTTGTCATTGTGGCAAAGCGGAGCTATATGGAGATTTATGTCTATTATGCAGAAAATATTAGCAGTGTAATAAATCGGTAGTGAGGTGTAAAAATTTGATCAGTGGCAATCGAATAATGAAAGACAAAAATATGGAATCTGGCGTTTTCAGGACTTAAATGGACAAGTGCTGCAGTGAACCTCACAGCTGGCCTGCTTGAATATGGATTGCACTGCTGGGACATTTTACACTATTGCTAGGTAAACAAGCATGAATGCATAAATCAATTCAGAACAAGTTAATGAGAACCAATCTGACTTGTGCAATCAAAATTTGGCTGCATTAGCTGCCATTATCATACTGTCATTGTTTTAGTTTCACATGGATGAAAGTGGATTAATGGTAAGATGTACGATTGCTTAGGGAATAGGGGTATTTGGTGAGGCGAGTGGAGGCTTAAAGCTGTCAGAAAATCACTTAGTCGACAAAAGATTCCAGTCAAAAACATGACGTATAACCTGTAAAGGAGCACTTGCCTTCAACACAGCCTGAACTGGGGCCAGTCGTTTTAACTGGCGCCATCAGTCTCCTTCAGGTAATGCAATTAGATGCCACTAATATCTTGGGATGCTCTTCAAACTGCAAATGCACTTTTGCTAAATAGCATGCACTGTAATAACTAGTGACAGCACTCAAGGAGCCAGATTGAAAAAGCTTTTGCATGCGATTGGTTCAAGTAATTGCACATACAAAATGCTCCCACTGATAGAATTCATGAACTGAAAACAGATGTTATCCAAATCTGTGCTGCCTTGTTTGCTTTGTTGCCAGGCAACGCACCTCACCTTGGGTTAAAACATGCAAAGAGAATTGTAAGACAGGCTTGGGCAAACCTAAAGTGCAATTACACTTTTGTGGTCTATTTGTTGGAGTTCTTCCTATAGATCAAGTCACCAGGTTCACAACACAGACCACAGACCAACTAATCCACTCGCGACTTGGTGGTCGCTCTTTGGCTCAGGACTAACCCCGCAATTAGGGCTCCATTCCACCTAAACAGGGACAATGACTATGCTTTATCATTTGGTTTGGAATCCAAACTGCCTACAGTAACACCAGAGTAGCTTGAGGAAATCTGTGGGGCTGTCAAACCATTTACGGCAATGCTCTTGCTTTCTTGTAACACTCAATCGCCCACACGAGAGATGAAGACAGCCACCTTATTTAACAAACACAAACATAATGTGCATTCACGTATCATGGAAATGCCTTAGGGCTGCAGGCGTGAGTAGTGTATCATCAAATGTTCATTGAATCACGGTAATCATGGGCTAAATCTCTCCACTTGACGGATTAACTGGAATATCAAAGAACACAATGAAATATAACTAAACAGGGCTGATGAGGAGCTGTGATAGTGACTATGTATCCAGAGAACGAGAGATAGAGAGACAGAGAGGGAGGGAATAGGATCTGCTTCTTGCTCCCACTATTCCCCTCAAGGCAACGTCAGGATAAATCTTCTAAGGGATTATCCCAGCTACACAATGTTTTCTGTTCTGCCCATTGTATGCCTCTTTAAGCACAATTGATAAATTAGTTATTTATATTGTGGATGGATGAAAGTCAAACACTGGATTTTTGTTTTATTTGTCTGGTTTGAGAGGCATTATGAACAATGAGCTGTGTGTGTTCTTCCAATGCCAGATTCCACTGAGTGAATCTGTGTAAGATTACAAATTGGAATTGGGAAATTTTAGCATGCCAGAAGGTTGGCTTTTTTATTACTTAATTGTACCTTGCAGATATAGTTTTCCAAGTACAGAAACTTCAGCTGGGTTTCCAAGCTAGAGAAAAGGCACTGAGCCAGTAGAAGTTAGACAATACTATACAGTTGAGATGCTCTGCTACCCTAATTTTAGTTCGCCTGCCAGCTCAATAGGGGCCCAAATCAGTCTTAAATGAGTTACACATGGGATCAGATATCTCTGTGGGAACCCTTCTGCTTTTAATTTAAGGTAAACTAATAGCTTCATGTATTTGTAATTAGAAAAAAATAATATCCTGCTTTAAAACTGTATCATGCTCTCCACTTTCTACTTGCTGCTCACTCTTCAATAGTTCATGAATTTTAATTCATTTTGGTGGTTAGGCCAATCCCCCAGTTGTATGAAGCAACAGAGAGTTTTAGTCAAATTGAATTACCCTCTCTGTGTTTCACTGGTCTCACCCCCCACCGTCCTCATTTCCCTCATTCTCCTCCTCCTTCCTTTTCTCTTTCCTTTCATTTTACCCTTCCTCTGCTTCCGTATTTTATCCATCCCTTGCAACTTCCTTATTTTCTTCATAGACTGCCTCTAGACAGCAGTAAGTTGTATGACTGTGTTTTAACTCTGGCTGCCCCTAGCACATGTAAATGACTTTGGTACTTGATGTTTGAAGAGAAAAGATGAAGAAAAAAATCCCTAAGTGCAAAATCAAACAGATAAGAGGCAGGAATTTTCACTTTGCTGGGGAATGTGTGTCTTGACATGCACTGCCTTTTATGTTTTCCTTTTAAAGTAGTCAAGGACAGTTAGTTTTGGAGGCATTCTAATCCCAGATGTTAAGGATACATATATGGGTTTCCATTTCTGACAGTCTTTTTTGGGAAGAACAGACATTGCTATAACTTTAACACTAAACCAACCTGATGTATACAGGTTTGCTTGTGTTATCACTCAGTATCATATGTGTGGCCCTATACTCTGGAAATATTCTACAGAGTGATCACAGAGTATATAAATTAACAACTTGCCACAGTTATATAATAAAAACCTGCTACAGAGGAAATATCTCACATGCCAGGAAGTTGGTTGCTCAGTACATTTGAGGCTATACTGCCATTTGACCCACATTACACCAAGTCATTGAAATGACCTCTGAGGTGTTATCTCCAAATGGCAAACATGGCAGCATTAGTGTCCCATCCTCCGTGCCAAGGATGCCAGAAAATGTCTGACTTTGCAAAGATCCAGTCTCGCTGCATCTGCAAATTCACATTTTAAAGGTCAGATGTTGTATTGAGAATATGGGAGATAATGGTATTACAATAAATTATGGGAATATATCTCTTACACAGTTCTAGCCAAATAAATTGATGGTTGAACAGACCTCAGTGATAAAAGTAGGGACAACCTAGAATGTCTGGGGTAAATGGAACAGACAGCAGCAACCTTGGTGAGATTTAGAAAGAGCATCCCGAACAAAAGGGATAAGACTTGATAGAAGTTAAGGCTAAAGGTACAGTGAGAATAAGATTATCATTCAGACTCTAAAATCTAGAAGGTTGAGAGGTTACATCCCGTCTTGTAATCTGTTCTTAACTTTTGGTGTGGAGCACTTTGTCCTTCACTGACCTAGATCATCAGCAGTAAACCCATTAGAAAGAGAACACCAGATGACAAATACAGAGGATCATGCTGAGTATTCACCTGCCACATTTGTCTGAGTGACAAAGCATTTCCTGCTGGCAAGGAGGGTCCTCTTACAGGATTACCATGCATGTGGCCAATGGATACGTACTGTATATAACTCAAAATCAACTACCTTAATCTCATTGACAATGTCCATCATCTATTATGGTGGAACGAATGACCATGCATGGACACATCCATCCAGTGAATCCTGCAAAAGCTTAATTGACGTTGTCTTGAGGGAAACACCAGCCTCCATTTCCTCCCAGCGTGTGTCTAAGCTCTGAGACAAGCATTTGTACATTGACAAGTGGATAAAACTCCATAACTTAACCAGAGAGACTGGACACCCCCAGCAATCTCTTTGTTGTGTCTAAAAATAGTGGGTCCCAACGGTCTCTCTTGGAAAAAGCAGAGGCACACTTCATTATTTCATTATATCCCCCCACTCTGATTTACATGCACACCAGAGGAAGAGTAATTTTTATCTGAGCATCATGGCTGTAGTGAGGAGCTGTATGCTGATCCCCAGCAGAATAGTAAGACACAAAAACAAGCCAGAGATCCACTCATTGCATCCCACTCCTCAAGAGGCAGACATGATCTCATGTTATCCACGTTTCCCCCGAAGCACTGAGGCATGCATGCATCATGTCAATGAGACCTGGACTAGGAAACTCAGCCTTTTCAGTCACATTGTTAAATAATTTATCAAGGATCCAAATGGAGTTTAACTTTAGACAAATGCAGGATTCAGAGTTGCATCATCTTTTCTGATGTAGTCCACTTCATTCACATGATTTTTCCCTATATGCGATGCATACTTAAGTGGATATATTTACATATTGCCTAAATAACTAAGGATAATTCTTTATTCATCTTATCGCATTGACTCACAGACATTGCATTGCTGATAGCTGCCATTGAACTGTTTGTGACCTCAGTGACTGTCCCTTTGTGCAGTCAGCACCCATAGAGAGTACATAGCAATATTGGACACATGGGTTGCAGCATGCTGTGCAGCATTCATCGATTACACTGTATATGATATTGTTGTCCAGTCTAAAACAAATGAGGCCAACTGAAGCATAAAAATATGAGACTTGTGGCTCATATTATATCATATGTGCAAGAAATGGTTGCATCCAGGAAATAATAATGTGAAGGGAAAAAAACACACTGGATATTTGTGGAGCTGAACTTACCAGAGAGTTACCAGAAATCTAAAGACCTTAGGTCATGTAAGGAGGGAGGAACATGTTTTCTTGCACCTCCCAGGACAATGGGGTACTAAAAAATTAGGTCCTGTTCTCATAGGTGCATTTAATAATCCTCACTCTTCCCAAACATGTTTTCAATGGCCAATGTTTGCATTGAGGAGGAATTCCACAAAAGACTCCCTAAGGATTTGCAGACATTGGCCGATGTGAGTGACTGGGGGGGTCAAACAAATGTGGTGTGTCTGGGTGACCTTAATCACTTCCAGGTTCATCCAGGCTCGGATTTCACTTGTGTGCCTTATTTCAGGTCACTGCCTCAAAGTCAAAGTAGGGCACAGTCATTATGTGAGGGAGCATAACACAATCATCCACACAATACAATAAGGTCGGCACAATTCACTGAAGTGTTGTCCATTACCTCTGGGCTTGAACACATGCGCTCCACCACAAGTCTATATATGTGGAGCACAAGTAACATATGTAGCAAATTTGTCTATAATGCATGTGGAATTCTCCTGGACGCTTGGCTCTTTCTGTTTGTTGAAAACAGAAAATGTAACCCCAATCACAACAACTGTTGTCCAACAAATTTGGAGAGAACATACAGAGATTCCAGAGTATATTCCATATGTATGGACGTCTTTAATGACATTATCACATTATTTAGTGGAGAGGAAGACTTTTAACCACAATGATTGTGAAAGAAGGTCGGATTCTTGTCTCATTGGTTTTGCTTGTAAAATATTGTAGAGGAAATGCAGCACCCTATCGGGAGAAGCTACAGACGAAGTCAGTTCTTTTTAAAAAAAGTTACTATTATAACCAAGATATAGCTGCAAAGGGGTATTACAAAAGGGCTGTCTCAAGGGGTGTATGAAAAGCACCACTTTCGCTTAAAATTTATGGCGCAGCATGACATGTAGCCATATCACGTCATAATGACTGTATAGCCAGTCAAGCAACAAAGACCTCTGCAACAAAAAACTGTCAAAATGACACGTAATAATCTGTCTGACTGATCTCGGGAATGAGTTGCTGCTCTTTTTGAAGACTGCATGCACATAAATTCTTTATGACCATCAGTGAATATCACACGTATTATTTAAGAAGACTGTTCAAAATATCCCTGATTCTATTATCCTTTCATGTTTCAGGCTCCAGCTATCCTTTCACTTTATTGTAGAATATGATCCCAGGCACTGTAACTATATTAACTACTACTATATATTAAAAGCAACATGTTATGCCGGTAAAGGTATTAAAGAAAATGGGGCTGCTTCTGATGGAGAAAAGTGATTAGGTCAAAACCTCGTTAAAGGCTTAGAGATGTTTGCTTTTGTTTGCTGTGCAAGTTAATGCTGTGGTTTCGACTCTGAGAGCCAACAGTGTGTTAATATTGGTACAGGTAAAGATCCAAGCCATTAGAATGAACTGTACAATGTGTGTTACCACCGACCGGCATTAGCTTTTTGTGGTTCAACATCTGTTATTCTTTGCTAATGGCTCTATGCATACCTCCTTGCCGATATGCAACCAGTTTTTATACACTTCTCAAGCTCCTGACATGCAGTGTATTTCTATTGTAATGAAGCACTTACATAGCACTACACTCATGAGAAGAAAAAAATAATAATTACTGCATTAATCATAACAAGTATGACACAAAGATATCAAGCTGTGGATGTAGTTCCAATTATGTTATTGTGTATGTGTGGATTATCTTGGTACTGAGTAGATGTTTGAGCGGGATGCATTTGGGGCCCCTGCTTGTGATTTGTGTTTCTGCCCCAGATTGAGCCTGACAGCAATGTACAATATCCTGTGATAAAACACAACTGCACAGACAAAAAAAGAAGGAAAAGCATAAAAATGCTTTGGTTAAACAGTCCTTCCGTACGTGCAAAGCTTCCCACAGTCATCCTACTTATGTTATGTGAGGCTCTAATTATTTAATGGGTTGATCTCATTAGACAAATGCTTTTGTTGCAGGTGTCCAGTTCAAGATGAGAAGCTTGCCAGAGGCATAAGGTTAGTGAGGTGGGCTTAGGAAACCAATATAAATGACTTAATGGCTTATATGCAGTCATGCTTACACACTGCATGCGATCAGAGGTATTGAATTGCCCCAGTTACTGAAAGACATCATGGGACAGTGAAATGATCCACAGCCACTCTATCAAAAAAGAGTTGTCACATTTGTTGTGATTTTAAACACGGCCAATGTCATGTGCAACTGAAATAAGACTGAATAAGACTTTCTTTCTTTTTTACCTTACAAAATAGAAGAGAAAGGGCTTGCCTCTACTCTGTCTGTTTTTACAAGAGGTCAGCACACTCACAGTTCAGCCCTGAAGTGTTACATTTACCCTGGAGTAGATTTCTGGGGTTCATAGTGTGTGTGTCATCCCATTGAGGAAAAGGCAGCTTCAAACACAAGTACTTATGGAGATATCACCCATGGGATGTCTTCTCAAGGCTGGATATGGTATGTCTTCTGCGCCAGAACAGGGGGTGTTTGAAATGCAGTGATTAGTGCAGTGTCCAGTTAATTTTAACAGGGTTTCCAATGGGACTAATCAGGAATTAAGAGTCGGCATCTACTTTAAATCGCCTTCTTTACGCATTCATGGGGGGATACTGTCAGGATGGAAAAAGGCAATTGTCTGTGGTTTCCCGATTATCCCCTGCAAAAGCTTATAATCTGGCTGAAAGTACTTAAAGAGTCAAGCAGCAAAATAAACAACATTGATTATCATCCCACTGTTCTTTTTCCCCCCACAGTGGACCATGCAGAGAGCAAGGGGGTTGGAGACTAAGGTTGCGCCTTCCCCAGTCAGCACCATCTGCTTGGGCAAATGTTAAGGCAGGCTAAATACCCCCTGAGTCCTCTGTTCAAACCAGATTATCAGCTATTCTAAGGAGGCGGACGAGCATCTTATCATCTCCCAATCTCTTTTACAAAAGCAAATCAAGAATTCTGTAGAGGATTACCAGGATTAAGGAGGACACAGACATGGCCCTCCTTGGACAATGTCTTAAATTGCTGCCTTTTAGTCTGACTACCTTCAGCTTGCAAACAACTGCTGCATCCTGTCATGTCCTTAACACTGTTTAATTATCTTGATGTAAAATATCACTTTCAGGAATGGATGCTTTTGTGATTATATGGTATGTGGTTACCATATTTCCACATAATATATCTAGTATAGTACAACAGTGTTTAAATGCATTCAGGTTTTGACTGTTGGAAACTGAAGTCATCGTTATTGTCTTAGAGATCAATTATACCTCAGAAAGGAGCCTCTGCTTTACACTACATTGACAGCACCACATAGTGTTGAACAATGACCCACAGTGGGACGTGGCTAGGTTTGAAAACTGCATTTATTAGCCCCAACATCATGATAGATTGCTGGACAGGTTTTCCAATGTATGCTTCAATGAG
>NC_060168.1:18254938-18322716 GCF_021292245.1 Micropterus dolomieu
ATGTTATTGTGTATGTGTGGATTATCTTGGTACTGAGTAGATGTTTGAGCGGGATGCATTTGGGGCCCCTGCTTGTGATTTGTGTTTCTGCCCCAGATTGAGCCTGACAGCAATGTACAATATCCTGTGATAAAACACAACTGCACAGACAAAAAAAGAAGGAAAAGCATAAAAATGCTTTGGTTAAACAGTCCTTCCGTACGTGCAAAGCTTCCCACAGTCATCCTACTTATGTTATGTGAGGCTCTAATTATTTAATGGGTTGATCTCATTAGACAAATGCTTTTGTTGCAGGTGTCCAGTTCAAGATGAGAAGCTTGCCAGAGGCATAAGGTTAGTGAGGTGGGCTTAGGAAACCAATATAAATGACTTAATGGCTTATATGCAGTCATGCTTACACACTGCATGCGATCAGAGGTATTGAATTGCCCCAGTTACTGAAAGACATCATGGGACAGTGAAATGATCCACAGCCACTCTATCAAAAAAGAGTTGTCACATTTGTTGTGATTTTAAACACGGCCAATGTCATGTGCAACTGAAATAAGACTGAATAAGACTTTCTTTCTTTTTTACCTTACAAAATAGAAGAGAAAGGGCTTGCCTCTACTCTGTCTGTTTTTACAAGAGGTCAGCACACTCACAGTTCAGCCCTGAAGTGTTACATTTACCCTGGAGTAGATTTCTGGGGTTCATAGTGTGTGTGTCATCCCATTGAGGAAAAGGCAGCTTCAAACACAAGTACTTATGGAGATATCACCCATGGGATGTCTTCTCAAGGCTGGATATGGTATGTCTTCTGCGCCAGAACAGGGGGTGTTTGAAATGCAGTGATTAGTGCAGTGTCCAGTTAATTTTAACAGGGTTTCCAATGGGACTAATCAGGAATTAAGAGTCGGCATCTACTTTAAATCGCCTTCTTTACGCATTCATGGGGGGATACTGTCAGGATGGAAAAAGGCAATTGTCTGTGGTTTCCCGATTATCCCCTGCAAAAGCTTATAATCTGGCTGAAAGTACTTAAAGAGTCAAGCAGCAAAATAAACAACATTGATTATCATCCCACTGTTCTTTTTCCCCCCACAGTGGACCATGCAGAGAGCAAGGGGGTTGGAGACTAAGGTTGCGCCTTCCCCAGTCAGCACCATCTGCTTGGGCAAATGTTAAGGCAGGCTAAATACCCCCTGAGTCCTCTGTTCAAACCAGATTATCAGCTATTCTAAGGAGGCGGACGAGCATCTTATCATCTCCCAATCTCTTTTACAAAAGCAAATCAAGAATTCTGTAGAGGATTACCAGGATTAAGGAGGACACAGACATGGCCCTCCTTGGACAATGTCTTAAATTGCTGCCTTTTAGTCTGACTACCTTCAGCTTGCAAACAACTGCTGCATCCTGTCATGTCCTTAACACTGTTTAATTATCTTGATGTAAAATATCACTTTCAGGAATGGATGCTTTTGTGATTATATGGTATGTGGTTACCATATTTCCACATAATATATCTAGTATAGTACAACAGTGTTTAAATGCATTCAGGTTTTGACTGTTGGAAACTGAAGTCATCGTTATTGTCTTAGAGATCAATTATACCTCAGAAAGGAGCCTCTGCTTTACACTACATTGACAGCACCACATAGTGTTGAACAATGACCCACAGTGGGACGTGGCTAGGTTTGAAAACTGCATTTATTAGCCCCAACATCATGATAGATTGCTGGACAGGTTTTCCAATGTATGCTTCAATGAGGGACAAATTTCTATGCAAACAACCTCTATGTGGCTGTAGCTTAGTTGCAGATGTCCACAGAATGCAAATGCACCACCAGTCACCTAGCAGCTATAATGATAAATACATTTTGCCTCCTCTTTACTGCATTTGTTTTGGATTTGTGTTTAATATACATGGGGAAAACTAAGTAGAAACCATGTGATTACTTTAAAGAGGGGTGGGATGAGGGAATGGGCAGAGTGGGTGCCAAAGCACCAGCAACTACATCTCCAAAACATTTCGCGTGGCTGTCAATAGTGAGGGCATTACTAATCCTACAAGAGCAATCACAGTGGATTTCTACCTTGAATATTTTAGGGTAGACAGGGACACACTAACTGCCTTGCAGGCACAACAGCAAACCATATGCTCCTTGCACACTATCAGCAACTACTGTTTTAGATCACACTTTTAACAAGGAACAAACAATTGTACAAGCAATCGATGTTCCTCAGATCCCCGCTCCACAGTCACACCTCGTTTAATCAACAGAATTGTTTTCAATGAAAACAATCTCCGGGCTGTAGAGCTACTCAGTGTCTCAGAAAGAACCACTCGGCGAGCTTCCACACTGATTTGATTGTTGCACACACAAAGGTAGCTAGACCACCGCAGCTATAGGGGATGATTGAATTATTCAGTTTGGCAGAGATTTGGCAGCAATTGTGTGGAGTGTTGCCTTGAGTGGAGTGCAGCAGAAAGACAGCATCTTCTTGTTTCCTGCTCCACTGCACAACACATGCATAAATAGCCCTGCTTAGACAGTCAGCATTGCTTCAGGACAACTTCACATCATACCCTGAACATTCTTGCTGCTAGGCTAATTGACCTACTCCTCCTCATAGACAACCCTAACATTAAATGATAAATTTAAAACATTTATAGTATCCATACTTGAACATTTACATCGGAGGCATTGTTTTTAGTAGTATTCAACCCCCAGAATACAGATTCATGTTTAAGGCACCTTTATGTATCTGATTTCACCACTAAAAACATGCAGATGTAAAGAGGGAGAAACAAATCAATACAGACTTTCAATCACTGCTTTTTATGCAAGTTTAGAGAAATGTCTTAAGATACCCAGTGGGGCTCAGATTACTCAATGCACATTGCTTTTAAAAAGTTAGCTCAGACAGCAACTGCAGCGATCTTTTACTTTAAACAATCTGTAATCTTGAATTGTCATTCTATACTGTTTGCAGCGGACTGTGATCTCAGAAGAGAATGTGAGTGACTTGCAAAATCAATGTAATGTGAAGAAAAAATGGGTTTCGCCATCTCGATAGCTCCTTTGCAATGTTATCCACATGAATATATGTTGTAGTTTTATGTTACATTTATCAGAGGGAAAGAATTGATAACTGGGATGCAGTACTGATCTCACTGATTGCATTCTCAAGGTTGTGGAAAGTCACGGAGCCAGCTGTGTGCACTCTTTTTCAGAATCACAAACTTTATATTTGGTTTCTGATTCATCTTAGAGCTTATTATTAATAACTGATAATAAACACGTATGCATGATGACTACGTTTTTTATAGGTTTTTTATTGTGGGAAATGGCTGAAGAAGCCTAATAGCCATACTATGAATGGTGAAATAAAGACGTCCAAAAAAAAATAAAATGAATACTATTATTAAAGACCATATGGATAACCTCACCATCACAGCACAACAGATTGCTGAGTGGGTGTATATGTAAGCTTCTGTGTGTGAGGGTCTGTATATGTTGCTTCATCTGCAGACATATCATTGCATTAAATGTAATCACATGTACTACAGATAACAAGCTTCCTGGCCTGTTAGATGAAATTGAATACTGTGTCCTCATAAATCACAAATCAATATGTCAGTAAAGAAACTCTGGAAACACTTCCCTCAGTGACAACTGTAATACAACCATGGGACAACCTTTAAAAGACATTTTATAGATGATAAAAATCACTGGGAATGCACTTAATGTGAGCTGACCGAAACCACAAGCGCATGCTGAGCCCCGTAACAACTGCACATTTCTATGGGAGTGGAGGAGTGACAACAAAATGGTCCAGAGACATACCAGAGACATTTTCTGTTAGAAACCAGACCAGCAACTACTGCTTACAATAATTTTTTCCCCTTTTCTCTATCCTTTCTTTCTCACCTTTGACTTTGCACTCCAATACAGAAGAAAAATCTATTGCCTACTCTGTCTTCATGCACAAACGTTAAGACTCATTAATGCTGTGGCTTAGTATGAGTTTTTTATTTGTATTTATGGCTAATTTGAAAACATTTCATTACCTAATTATGCATAACACAAAAAAATCAAATCATAATTTATCTAGCTCAAAGAGATACAACTACCCTATGATCTACCCAAGCTCTGTGTTTTCTTTAAGTAAGAATGAGGCATTTAGCAGGTTTAAATTCATCTATTAATAGAAAGATGACATTTATGCACTCTCTATATGAGAATGTTCTACTTGAGTGTGCACCGTTTCCTCAAATCGCCAAGGACACTTTCCCCGAGGGAACTGATTAGCTCTTTCTCAGTTTTAAAATATGAAGTAACTTTGATAAGCAATTAAACATTTTCTGTTGTCTCTACTCTGGCTTTGTTTTATGCCTTTCAAGTCTGTATTTTTGGATCGAATTCGCATAAACACTGCATAACACAATGTTACAGCGATGGTTATTGTACCCTCTAGCATCAATCTTCCTCTTAGATGTGTTAAATCCTGTGTTTGTGCACTACTGTACATCATAATAGCAGGGTTATCATTATCAAATGATCATTATCGGCTCTCATGGAGGTAAAAAAAAAAAATTGTTATTCCAAAAAAAGCTTCTGTTCTGCTGTTTTCTGTCTGTGCACTTCAAAGGAAATGCTCCCACTAGATTTCCATAACTTTTTATCTGTAATCTGTTCCTAATGAGCAATGTATATCCAAACCATTTCTTCCTTTCTTTCTCCTTGTTAAGTGCTATATTGCTGCAAAATGTAGAAGAAAATGAGGTATAGGCAGTTTTTCTATAGCTAAAATGAGCCAATTAATGATGTCCAAACCAACACAACCACACATACCTCTATAGGCCACAGCCTGTTTGACATATACTATATCCTGCGGGCTAACTGTATGAGAGAAAAACAAATTATTATTCTCCAACATGTGTTTTGCCTCATTTTAGTCTTACTGTTCTCATGAAGCAGATACAGGACGGTGTGCATAAAACTCAACTGACTGAGTGATGTAGACTAATATTGAATGCTCAAAACAATGAATAAGAAGAGTCATCAAAATATGCAATACAATGCAAAAGACTTTAATAAATTTCAGAAGCGCACACATACATAAACAAAACATTTACAGTTTTCTCCACACTGGCAAATCAAAGTCAATTACAAAGATCATGTAAGGTGCATATTGTACTTCACATTGAATAAAAGTGAGGTTGTCTGTCTCCCTTACAAGGACAAAAGCTCTCCCCATGTAAGGGTATTTTTTTTTCTTTCCCCCAAAAATCAGGCAAATCTAATCATTACACAGTGCTAGGATGCTATGTATATTTCATACTGTGGCTCCTACGCAGTAGTGAATACATTTGATACCATAATTACATGAATATACCTCATTCAGTAATAACAACCTGTCTCTCAAAGAGGTAACACATAAAATTAACAGCTTTAAAATAGACATAGTCTGTAGAACCATGACATACAGTATTAA
Organism: Micropterus dolomieu; assembly: GCF_021292245.1. Taxonomy (NCBI): domain Eukaryota; kingdom Metazoa; phylum Chordata; class Actinopteri; order Centrarchiformes; family Centrarchidae; genus Micropterus; species Micropterus dolomieu. The sequence goes on from NC_060168.1 coordinate 18,260,420, forward strand.
GACTGGAACGAAATCAAAAAGGCTTCTGATCTGTGCAGTAATTTAATTTAACTATATATAGTCTCTCACAAGAGGGTAAACAGCCTGTGGTCCAGTCCATCTGTACATTTCCAATTGAATGCACAGGCTATGTCTATTTTAATGACTTTAATTCTATGATCATATGTATGTACTGTAGGTGCCTTTTAGGCCTTACCTATCAAAGCAACCTTCAGCTTACCAATTAACAGAACTATTAAACAACGATGCTGCTAACCCATCAAGCCATTTACTAGTGTATACTGTAGAAATTATTCTATTCATATTGTACCATGATGATTCTATAGGTGTAGAAACAGTAGAAGCAAAATGATGCTCTGAACAAAGAAGCCAAAGAAGTAGTAAGTGCACCATAGTGGATTTTCTGTCAAATGTTAACTTATTGCTGTTTTTCAACTGAAGCCTGGATTACCTTTTCATTTTGGTGTTCAATGTTTCTTTTGAAATTTCTTTTGTCAGTGTAAATAAGTGCACAAAGTCAATTCATTTTACCAACTCATATTAAAGACTGTCTGAGGATTACTATTCTTTTTTTACCATCTGGAGTCATTTTAATGTGGATTTCAAAGGTTAAATCACTTCCGAATAGAAAGTGACATACAAAAGGTTAGGCTTAGTGCTCTTCAAATCTGCCCCACATAAACAGCTTTTGATTATAACCCCAGCAGTTAGTCCCTTGTGATTGTAGCTTAGCTCAAAGTATTAAACTTGTCCTACCATTCCTCCCAGTGTAATAACAGCATGGCGATCAGTAGCACAGTTGTAAAGGACTACAAATGCGGTCGTATTGTGGGTCCATGCATATTTCTGAAACATTAGCCACACTCTTCACTAACAATGCTATCAGTCGGTTCAAAAGTTGGACAGAAAGAGGCGAAAGTTGGCAGAAAAGGTACACTGTAATGTGGGCTCAATACTAATGTAAGCCTACGGGTTGTAAACCTTGCAGCATAAACACATTAGAAGTCATTAGTTCCATGAGCAAGCCCAGATAGAGCAACGTCAAATAATACAAAAATCAGAAAGTAAGAAAATAAAATGGCCACCAGGCAGCTTTGAAAACAAGGCCAAGAAATGGAATCAATAAATATAAACACCATCAACTCTGTGATAGATATACATACATACATATAAACATACTTTACAGATCTACTGACTGTATTTAACACCTATTTTACAGATTGAGTGCTGGAGTGGGACATTTTTAAGGAGGGTTCTGGGCATACAGTATCATCCTCACTGACACAGGTAAGTAATAGCATTGGACTCAATAAAGCATTTCAAACTTCCAACAAATTCACAGGAGGAGCTTTGTCAAGATTCAGGCAGGCAACATGAAGTGTCTCTCTTTTTCTGAGATCCCCTCCCCTCCCCTCCCCTCCCCTCCCCCCCTTCCAAGTTCATCTTTTCTCTCGATTGTATGAAGAGGTGGGGTTTGAGGCTGTAGAGACAGTAAAGTACTTGTTTCACCTTTTCAGTTTTCGCCTTCCTTCTTTCCTCCCTCTGCCCCCTCTCTCTCTCTCTTTTCTCTCTTTTTCTCTCTTTAGGTAGTGCGAGCTAGAGATTGATTTTAATCCTGTGGGAGCGAGCTGTACCTGTGCCACAGAGTGTGCCATAGTGTGGTGGTTTCAGTGCCGTCTCCTGAAATATAGAGAGACAGACAGATATAGGGAGATTGTAGTTACAATATCATCGAGCTCTGAGCAGCCTAAGCTGTAGCCTTATCAGTGCGAGGCTACACTGAACACTGAATAAAAAATCTCTGAAGAGTGTAGAAGATAAAAAAAAGCATTCTTCAAGGCACGGCTGGCAATCAAGTCATTATCTTGTCAGGTTTCCTTGAAGAATGCTACAAGTGTCACAAGCTTGTGCATTTTTCCTGTACTTATCAGAGCATGCAATCTTATCCAATTATCACTCCCAATTTGTCTTTTTTGTCTCCCACCACACTAGTGCAGCACTCTTCATTTCCCCTCAAAAAGCCATTTGGATCAATTTAGGCCCACTCTTTCTTTCGGACCCTTGCCAGTGGGTCCTCTGATATGTACAGAATATGACAGTTTTCTGTTCCTAAGAAGGTTAGCAACACATTTGCCAATATTTGAATCAGGAAGAATCTGACCTGGTAGTGCTTATATTAGCAAGGCACAGTGATCATAGATGCAATGACTCAACAGAAAAAAAACAAACAAAAAAACCCCCAGTGATAATAAAATAAAATAAAGCCATAATCAGTCGCTGGGATGTAACGCTGGCATCAAATTTGATTAACAAGCCTAGTTAGCCTTTTAAAATCATGGCTTCCGCCCCTGGGTATGCACCCACTATGAGTCAGCACAAGCACTTTGTCATCAGACCATGGGTGGCTAGTGTGAAAGGCCCATGCCTTCACCCACACAAATAAATGACGATATGCAAAAACTTTGTTCACTGCTGACCTTGTTATCCAACACATTTATAATATGATGTTTTTTTATAAAGTTAATAAATTGCATTATAAATAAGGTAAAACAACAATACTTATTGTCTAAGGGGTATTTAATCAAAGTGTAATGTATGCGTATGTGATACTACAAAACCACTAACAGCAGTTTCTGCTATTTTGAGTCATATGAGGTTAGTATCGTTAAGCGGTGACCCTGTGTGCTCCTTGGCCCCAGAATTATGGGCCAAACAAAAGAATGTATTAGCCTTTTAATTCATTGTGATGTCTGATATCACTCAAGCAGGGTGGTACTCATTTGATCTGCCTCCGCTAAAGCACATACTCTCACAAGAGCTCCTCATCACTGGAGGCAGATTGACCTCTAATATCATGGGGTAGGGGTTAAAAGAAAATGATGAGATGCATAAAAACTGAGAAGAGAAGGGAGGGGGGGGGGGGGGGGGGGTTGCATTTGCAAATACAGCTCTCACTGTATAATGAAGCCATATGGTGGCACAAATCTGTAGTCTCTGAAGTATTTTTACAAGCTTTACTCTTTATCGGCTACATCTGTAAAGTCCCTGAAAACATTTTGGTGACCTTAAACCATAATCATCTCCTCCTGTGTGCCCTCCCCATTGTTATTCCATGGGTAGGCTTTTTATCTTTGCTTTATTTTCAGGCTGCTTTAGGTGTGTGGGAGGGTGTGGGGCAATGAAAGATCACTGTAAAGGCACTAAAGCACCATCTGTCACTTGATGAACAAAAAAGGAACACATGACAACCTGCCTGTGATCTTTGCTTTTGGACTTCTGGTATTAGCTTTAGGCTCAAGAGAAACTGAAAAGTTGGCAATGACAGACCAAATGCAGCTTTTGTTTTAACAGCCACACTTGAAATGATCTCTTCAAAATCTTGAGTGCTCAAATATTCTCTTTTTTAACCTCCTTAGATTAAAGCAAACCTCACACTATTTTAAAGAACTGCTGTTTTTAAGTGTTCTTCTTTAGACTTTGAAAATAGATTTTCTTTAAAGAAGCACAAAGATTAAATCGAGCAGAGATGAAATTATAATAGGGCTTCAACAAACGGGACAGCTGGTCATCTGTTGTCACTTGTCACTCCTGAGAATTTGACTCACAGGGGAAGTACGTGGCATCACTTATAATCTTAAAGGATGGCTGCCTTTTTTTCTTTCTTATCAGCCCATTCAAAACCTAATTACAGTGATTTTAATCATACTGTATTACGAGTGATTAACCCTTTAGTGCATTTAATTAACCTTTGCAGCCTCCGATTCTCATCAGGCAAAGCTTCATGCTATTTTTTCCCATTGAACAGGGTTTAAATAAGCACACTTAAAACTGGTGGGAAATCCAATGTCTAAAGTAGGAAGCATCACATGTCAATTGCTCAAGGGGAAAGAGAAATTGTGATGTATTATCAGGTTAAAATCACTGAAGATATGTTTGGTGACCAGAACCAAAAGAACATTCTTCTTGATAATATTCAAATTCTGGGATTATGTGACACCATATGACTATATCATACAGATCAAACCTGAATTCTCTTGGATAAATATATCTTCAAAATAATCTAATACAAAGAGTGCCTGACGATTTGGGAGGATGTTTACTAATCATATATTCATTGATTTTAATTTATTCAGACAAAAATACTCCACTCTGATCAGCAACATAGGTGAAAATCAATTTAAATCCTTGATGCATAAAATTCATGACTGATAATAATTCAGAATTGTAGAACACAGACTGAATATTTCTACATATTTCAGGGCAGTCACTACCATAAGATGGAAAAATCTTCATGACATCTTGTCAGTGTGTCGTATAAACACATTATGAATTAAATCTTTGGTACCAAGGGCATGTAGTAAGCTTATGTATAATGTACCATGGCAGAGCATAGCTTTTAACTAGGGTTTCAAATAAAGGTGGATGAAGGGAATGACTATCAACTCTGTGTGGGTGTCTTTATAAATTATCCTAAGCACAATATTTCACAGGATCAACACTCATTTACCAAAACTACGCCATGAGGGATTTTAATGCTTGCTAGATGTCACATACTGGGAGCAAAAAGGCAGAAATGAACCAAATATCTGAAAACTGTGTGCGATATGAGGCTAGACACAAACAAAAGCAAGCACCTCATCTAACAGAATCAATTATTGATGCAATATCATGAAATTGACCCAGAATTGGATGAATGGCAGTTATGATAATTATGATCAAAACAGTAACAAAAACGAAAGCAAATGCAACCAAGCCCTCAAAAAATCGTAAAAGAAACAAAATGGAAAGAAAAAGAAAGAAAATGCCAGCAAATTCAACTGGATGTTTGACACTGTGAAAACTATATACGCACATATCAGTATAAATAAATTGCTACCCTGTGCACAGACGAGTCAGCCTTCCATTGTGCTGGTGATAGCAAGTAAAATATCAACACGTATACTCATGTGTTAGGGATACAATGATTTTTCAACGTCCTCTCTAGCCCAAACTACAACACCTCACAGCGGCAAACCTTTGTTGTCATTGCATCCTCTCCAATGTGAGTTAATTTAAAGAATGTGTATCTACATATGCCATTTATAACAATAATTGGGGTCATTAAAGTAGAACATTTATGGGCTAAATGCAACGTTGGCCTGGCAGGCTTTTTTATGGACTACTGCTCCCTTGGTGTTTAAGTATATTGGTCTCAAGGCTCTGCGTCACCTTGATCCCTGTGACCCCCTCCCCCGCCCCAAGCAATACTCAGTCTTCCCCACAGCACACGGCTCTGGCTGTCAGCACTGAGCAAGGCCACCTCTCCTTACCTCTGATTTACATTTATGTCCCTCACTGGCTTTTATTTATTGGGGCACTTCGCATTTGGCACATATCTCTTAGGGAATCATAAGCCCTTTGCTGTACCTTGGCATTCAAATGAGCTTCTTTCTCACAAAGCCTCATTGGCACAGTTAAAACAGCACTTAATATTTTGAGGACAAAAGACACAAAAAGTGGGATTATTTATCAAGTTGTTTTAGCACGTCAAAAGAAATTTTTTTTGCTTTGTGTTATTACCGTCACACTTTTTGCCCTAATGAATACCTGATGAATTGTCACTCTGGCTGCCATATTTATGTTTTGCTAGCCTTGTTTAAACATGTCAGTCAAATCTATTAGCACACAGCCTCATTCGCCCTTGACCTCAAATGCATCAGTAGAGAGTTCAATCATTGCCGCCTATCCCAGGCTCTTCTAAATCAGGCTACACTGCCACCAACCACTCACACTGATATTTAAAATAGCTAGCCATCATAATTGCACTGCTGCCATTACTCAAGCTTTTGAATATGAAATTGACCTTCATGTGTATTTTTGCAAATGATTATGCAATTATGGTTGCTTTTGAAGGAGGGTGAATACATGAATTAATAACAATGAGTACCATGAAAGTTTTGCTGTATTAATTGCAACAAATTATGTTTTATTCTTTCGTTTCATTGCAAGTCACTTTTAGGTGCAAATGACATTCATGTAGACATGGTCATGGTCTGTGTGGGAAAATCCCCTGGCTCCATGCTGCCACCCTCCCTCTTTCACATCACCTACCATGGGACAGCAAGGGGTGTGTGAGTGGGGACTAGTGTGGGTGGGTTTAAAAAGGAAGTCATGAATTACCTGTCGGGTGGTGATTTGCCCCGCAGTCTTGAATCCCCCCTGACAGCTGCACTCTGAGACACTGTATGGGTCGGAGCTAGTCGATGAACACTTGGAAAGTGAGTCACAGCCCACCACGAACGTGTTGTCCAAGGGGAGCTCCTGGATCACATGGTGTTTCTTTGGGGCGACTGGTGTCTCCGGTTTGATTTGAAATGTAGGCTGAGGGGACGCTGACTTGTAATGCTTGGCTAAATCTGGGCTGTCGGGTTTGAAGGTGGTGGGTGTCGTGGCCCAGTTGTACTTCCCCATGGTTTGCTCCTCTAACTCCACAGGGAGGTCCAGTGTACCATTAACATGCTCATGGGTGGGGTCGTCAGGCTTGGATTCATCAATGGTCACAAAGTTCAAGAGGAGGCTCTTAGGGGATCGCTTCTTTCTCTTCTTCTTCTTTTTGATCTGACGGTTCTCTTGGTTGGGTGACACCCATTCGCCACTCTGCTTGCCCTTCTGTACTACTTTGTGTCTGGGTGTCTGCCGGCAGCGCACCAAGGCAGTCACAAATATCACCAAGATGACAGTCATGGTCCCTGCTATGATAGCTATGACAACAATCACATATCCATTGGCTTGAGGTGTTACCTCACTGTCCCCTATGTTACGGTCCAAGGGTGTCTCCATACTTTTTCGCAGCTGCTCTTGGATAAAGGTAGCATTTGACACAGTGTCATTGACAAACAAGTGGATAAGTGTGATCGCATGTAATGACTCAGGCTGGCCTAGATCTTTGACCTTGACAACCAGCCTATGTAGCCCCTGATCAGCTGAAACTATTTTCTCCTGCAGTGTTATGTTACCTGTTGTTTTGTCGATGGCAAAGAGACCTCGAGGGGAGACCCTAGATGTGATGATGATGCTGCTGATAATACTGTACTGCAGCTCAGCATTCATACCTGTGTCATTGTCAATGGCAAACACTCTGGTGACCACAGCGCCAGGGGTAGTGGCGGTACGCACTAGGTCATATGAGTAATTGGAAGATGGGATGACAAACACGGGGCGATTGTCGTTCACATCGACTACATTTATAGTGACCTTGGCATAAGAGGAGCTTGGAGGTTGCCCCCCATCAACTGCCTTGACCATGAATGTGTAGGAGCTTTGCTGCTCCCTATCAAACGTGATATTAGGTTTGATCACACCAGTTTGGGGGTCGATGATGAAATTATCTTTCCCATTCAAAATGGACAGGGTTATAACAGCATTATCTCCTGCATCTGCATCAGTCACTGTGATTAAGCCCACAGTTCCATAGAGAGGCAGGTTTTCAGGCACATAGAAGTTGTACTCAGGGTGTGTGAAAGCTGGGCTGTTGTCATTAAGGTCCTGGACGATTAGCCTGACAGTGACATTGCTCTGCAGGGACGTGGAGCCATTGTCCCTCGCTATGACAGTGAATGAGTACCTCTCCTGCTTCTCTCTGTCCAGTCGTTTGCCAACAGAAAGGATTCCTGACCGTCTGTCTATGTTAAACCCATCAGGTGCATCAGGGCCAAGAGTATAAATAATCTCAGCATTATGTCCGCTGTCTGCATCAGTGGCGCTGATTTTTATTAACTGTGTAGAGGGGTCATTGTTCTCCGGTATGGAAAGTTGGATTTCCGGCTGGGGGAAGATGGGTGCATTGTCATTCTCATCCTTGATTTTAATTAAAACCATAGCTGAAGTGTTCAAAGGAGGCGTCCCCCTATCCGAGGCCACTATCTTAATTGCATATTCTCGAGTCGTCTCATAATCTAGGGGGGCAGCTGTCTCTAGTAAGAATTGATCATTAAAGACAGGCTTCAACCGAAAAGGAACATCATGGTCGGTGTAGCAAGCTACTTTGCCATAAAGATCTGCATCCTTGTCAGTAACAGTAATTAGGGCTATTTTGGTGTTGAGAGGCGCATTCTCAGACAGCAGAACAGTTCCATTAACCAGGTTGATAATGTAGCGAGTGTCTATGGTGGGAACGTTGTCATTAACGTCAGTTACATTAACAATAACTGTGGCTCTGGAAGGGGTGGAGCTGCCATCACTGGCAAGGACAATGAGTTTATGAACAGGAGTTACCTCCCTGTCCAGTGGCTGCTTCACAGTGATCAGTCCTGTAGAGCTGTCGATGGCAAAGTGACGTTTGGTTGAGGCAGAGATTTGGTTGCTGAAGGCGAAGTGGATCTGTGCGTTGGAACCCAGGTCTGCGTCCGTGGCGTGAAGCTGTGCAACCGATGTCCCCATGGGGGCATTCTCTGGTACTGTGACCTCCAAGTCACTGTCCTTGAAGATGGGACGATTGTCATTGACATCAGAGATGGTGACTTGGAGAATGGCAGTGCTGGACTTGGGAGGGTTGCCACCATCCTCCACCTTTATCTTCATGACAAAGGTGTCCTTCTGCTCGCGATCCAGATTCTGCTGAACGATAAGCTGTGGCCACTTGTCACCTTCAGGAGTTTCAATGATGTCTAAGCCAAACTCGCTGACACTCTGCAAAGAAATGACAGCATTTTGAGTTACATTTATTCTGTTTAGCACACATAATCTTCAATGTGACTAACACAAAATTTTGATTGTTGTTTTTATTTATTTTTTTATTAGTTTTTCCTCATGATCTGAGGCGCTAAGGCTAGAGAGTATAATATGTTGTGCACATTGTAAAGCCAGACTGACATATTAATACCAAAAGTAAGAATATCACATTTTTACTTATGTAATAACAAAGAAAGGTACAGGTTACTGTAATGATATATACTATTCTGAAGCATTCTTGTTCTTTTTGTAGATTTTCGAGTTGTCTTAGAAAGACAAACAGCTTGTTGATGTATTTCCTTAGGTTACTCAGGTTCATTTGTAACCGTTCAAAGGATCAGGCTCTTTGGCAGTGATGAATATCATGAGCAAATTAAACAGCCCAGGACATTTTTAAACAAGGTAGCTGGTTCTCATCTCAGTTGGGTCTCCATAAATCAAAAATTTCAAATTTGCTAATCATCACTTGTTTCTTGTTTCAAAGTTTTAGTCATTTCTTGCATAGACAACATATGCCCCAGAAAAATAGGAAATGCCAGTTAATTAATTATTTTAAAAATGTGACCTCCACCCCTCCACCCCTCCTAGAGAATAGTGATTTAAAGGATTCATTTACCTCTTTAGCCTCCTCTTAAGATTTATTCTGCCTTCACTAAAATGAGATTTCACTCTACTTTCCTATGTTGTGTCAAGTTAGAATAGAACAGCCTTGCAACATTAATAAACAACTTAATGGGAGAGAGACACACCAGTAAGCTCTCATTTTAAATACACTGCAACACCAGATCACCATAGATTAAGAAAGAGAAGTAAAAATCCTGCATATTAGAAAGGCTTTTTGCTCAAGAAAGACTCAAATCTAGGCAAAAGTAAAGCCGGAGGAAAATGAAAACAAATGCATAAGTAATCCTCATGAGAAACCGGTGGAACTGGCACGGGCTGTGAAGAGTAATTGCCTTCCACCAAAAAAATAGCACTAATATGTACAATTTCAGTTGGGGTAGGGTATGGATCCATACATGTTTTCAAAATTAAAAGAGAGGGGATAGAAAGGGAGGACGAGCGAGGGAGAGAAACGACAGAAAAGGAGAAAAAGAGAGTGCAGGGGGAGGAAATAAGAAGAAGATCAAGCCCATGAATGAGCTGCATGCACATTATAAAACAAAGAAGCCCTTTGAAGCTCTTTCAGTCAGAAGCAGTTTCATGGTAAAACAAGAAAAAGCATCCTCTTTAAAGAGATAAGCTTCATGCTGCACATAATGTTGGAAGAGATTACTCTGTCTAGGCACAGCTATCAAATGAGATTAAGATATATACATTCTCCTCCTTCAACGAAAGAACATTTCAACCAAACTCTGAGCATAAGAGTCCTCTGTAGGTTTTAAAACCAAGACTGTCATTGTGCCAACATAGTGTTGTAGCCGACATAAGGAAATGTGCAGCTGCAGCATGTAAATTATTGTGTACTGTGAAAAACTGCTTGCTTAGGAAATGTTGTCAACACATCAGTGATTGACAGAACTACTTAAACCAGCGTATGCTGCAGCAATGATCTTTCAGACCTTATTTTGTGATCTTTCTGGCAAGCAAAGGTCATATAGGGATAAACAGATGTTGCATATAAATCTATATGTGGGAATACGACGTTCATCCATAAGACATACTGCCTTATGGATGAACTATGCTGAATCTTTATGCACACTGAAGAACTATTTCTGTCATAACTGAAAGGTCCAAGACAACATTCTGGGGGCTCTATTGCTAAGCACTACTCCATCCGCACAAAGCTCCTCAATCCTCAGTTGTTTGAATAGTTCACAGATTCGGCACAGTAGCTGAGTATCTGCACACTGATATTTGGCAAAGCCTGATGTTAATAGTAGGATGTTGAGTTAGGATGTGTCATAGGGAATGCTGCACAATGATTTATGAGCCAGCATTTCCTCTATGCTTTTGTCTTGGTTTCACACAATTTTACAACTGACAAGACAGCACTCAGCGAATTTCAATAAGTTGAAGAGAGCTATCTCTCAGGCTGTGCATCCTCCTGAATGCAGAATTAGTCTGGTGGATTGTGATAAGATCTAGGGCAGGCTAAGAAAAGGCCAAATACTAGCATGAATCACTCACTGGAAACCCTAAGGCTGAGCAAGAAGGACGAAGCTCTCTAAATGGCTAAGTGTGCACATTATATCATGCCTCACTCTTTCACCACACATATTCTGCTCAGGTACGTCTTCTTGAACTTTGATTACTTGCCATTCATTCCACATTACAGTGCCACAGGTCTTTGCAGTGATCAGAGAGGGATCAATGGCACTATATATGTGGGATGCACACAATCAGACACACTAATCAGAGTTGGCTAATTTAAATGAAAATTATTGAGCGGCACTGACAGTAGCAGAGGTGGCTATGATGAGGGAAGGATGACTCTGAATCCTGCTCTGCAGACAGCACCTCAGATTATCAGTGGATGCATCTTTCAGTCAACTTGATGACCTTATTAAAACTAAGAGGAGACTGAGATTGGGCTGTGAATATATCAGGAGAACTCTAGTCACGGTGATGCCCATGGATGGGGCTAACTGGGGAGGGCTTTTCATCACAAGCTATAGCACCTCTTCATAAAGCTGATAGAAACTCACTCTCTCTCTGTCTCTCTCACTCATTCCTCCCTCATTCTTTCTCTCCATCCCTCATCCTCTTTTGCCCCTGGCCATGATCTCATGCATATATTTAAGACAAAAGGAATTGTTTGTCTCTTTTTGTCAACCCCTAGAAGAGGATAATGTGTCAAAATAGGATGCTAATGAAAACTGGAAATGCTTGACAGTGAGCTCTCTGCCCAAAAGTCCTATTCACTGCCTATAGGCAGCATGCAATGCATTAATCAAATTTTTCTTGCTATTTGGGGATGGAGCTTGAATAAATTGTGCATCTTCAAATGCAAAGTTAGAATCAGTTTAGGAATGAAATTATTTAAGCTTAGACTTGGAATACGAGCAAAAAGACCACTTCATCCACTCAAAAATCTTAGGTGTATTTCAGATAGACATGTTGCAGTGGATTGCAAAATACCCCAGGAAAAACCTAGGTAGGTAGCAAAAGGTTAAGTCTAAGAGTCCTCCAGATTGCCCAACCAAAATACAGACACCCACTTCATCATCCCATTTATCAGTGAGGCATACCCCGGCCAGCAGCAGCAGAATATTGATCTACATGAAATGACTTGAACAAGATGCCCACCTTAAAAGTGTCTGAAGACATTGACATAGATGCAACTTGGATTAATGTAGTGTGTGATGCTGCAAAATCATACATCACTGGAATAAGGGAAGGGGCCAATGTTTGTCTGCCTAAATCCCAATTAAAACCAACAGCAGAATATCTTTTTGTCTTGAGCATGCTTCCGAATTGGACAGTTATCTTGTGAATATGTAAAGTGATTGAATCTGCTTTCATGGGAGATCCTCCTCCACCCATGCATGTGATTGCTTTCTCTGACCTTGACCATTTCTTAGGACGCCTTCTCTGCAGTTCAGGTGACGTAACACACCACTGCACTACTCTGATGGCAGAGTTTCACTCAATGTGTGATTACCAACCATTATGTGTGGTGCTGGAGCACTGTGTGGGAGGAAATTACCCGTTGTACCCTTTAGCTTTCGAAAAGAACAAAGTTATCCAAAAAAGGCTACCATGTTTCTTTCATTTGTTCTTTATGTTGACAACTCAGGGATGCTACATGTGGAGTGTCTTACCATTGGGTACGGCTCACTGTGCTACACAATGGTAGCGATTTCAGCACTGTGCCCTGCACAACACAAGGAAGCTGGGCAAACTATCATTCTGAGGGAGCTTCTGAGACAAATCTCACAGGACCATACAAAGATAGTCCAAGGGTGGCTTAGTGGCCAAGAGCTATTCTAGGAAATGCTTGCACATTCCTTCCCCACTAAACCCTTGGCTTTCTACTGCACTTCTGAAATAATGGATACCAAAGGTTGAAAATGTTTCTGGCTCCTTTAATGCTTCTCCCTGTGTTTTGCGCAAATGGAACCAGGAACACAAGGAAATTAATATCGAGTACAATAAGAATATAATGAGAAGAACTGAATCAGACACGCAGTGCCAAGGATGCTCTAAGAAGAATTCCTGCAAAAGATAATACAACCACAGTCTAGGCAAGGATTTTAGAAGCTTTATATTGTGAAAAGGGCAAAAAATGATTGCAGATGATCACCATAATGAGCAGAACATTTGGTTGGTGATTTTCCAGGCATGAACAATTCAGGACATTGCGCTGGAGAGGCCTTGGCAGTGGGACTCTTTAAAAATGCAAATTGGTATTCAAGGCAGACACGGACAGCAAGGATTCTGTTCATTCCAACCCAGTGTTAACTTCATCTGTGATTCCAAGATGGACTTGACATTTCTGTCTCGCACCGTGCTCTCAAATCCGGTAACCTTTCTTTATTTATTATGTTTATGTTTTCCTCCAGAGTGCTTGCATCTCCCTCTTTAATTACACTTCATTTGTAGGAGCTCATGTCATCTCCAATATTCATCTATCCACAAAGCACAGAGTGTTGTCTAAATGAAGAATGCATGATAGTATCCTACATTTCTGGATTTTGGGCTGACTCCATTAAGAAAAACAGAATATTGCAGTGCAGATTAATACGGCATCAATTAGATGATGAAGAAAAGCTTTCCTCTAGTTCTGCATGAGATACCTAACATAATGCAGTTTTTTTCCATTTGCTTAAATCTACTATGTTCAGCACATGTAACCTGTTGCTGGAAATTGGACATGCAGTATATGCTGTGTGTGCACATTTTACCACGTGTTCTCTGATATTACTGTACATAGTGACAACTTCCCCTTTTTATAGCCTTCTCTCATAATGATATAAAGCATTTGGAAATATTAATGGTTGGTATAAAACATTGTAGGTTTCATCAATTTCCTATATGGTTATACACTACAGCATTACAGCTCTATAGCAATAGGGCAGGTTTACAGGAAAAGCTTTAAGGCAGAATCTGATGTGATGTGATGTAAAATCTAAATAAGGAAACATCAACTTAAAATAGTCAACTAATCCCACCTGATGCAGACAGGTGGCACGAAAAAGGCATAGCAGTATGTCAGAGAATCATTAATGATGTGTGCTGACTAATATTCTTGTGTTGGAGACAGTCATCGACTGGGTTATTTGAAAAGACAATTCATCTCACACTTTCTAGCCCATTTCATCTCTTTGTAAGTGTAAGATATATCTCTACAGTGGTCTTTTGTTTATCAAATGATGTAATTGTTATGTACTAGGATTTCCAAAAAGCCTACTTATTCTACTAAAAGCTATTTATTCTATTAAGTCCATAAAGCAAACCAGTAAATTGAAGACTGTACCAGTCTCATGAGGCTTCAGGCCTGTACATTTCACTATCAATATCTTTCACTCACTCATTTGTTCTAAATTAAACAAAATTTACAAAATGGCTTTTAGTTTAGACATGAGATTGCTTGCATACATTAATAGCCTCTGGCCACTCTAAAACTTAACAAAATACATATTCATTTTGATTTTATACATGAATGAAACAGGGGTGAGCCTCACCTTGACCAGCTCATAATGTTGGATCCCATTGATCCCTACATCGGGGTCAAATGCTGAGGGCACCGGGTATCGGGTGTTGATGGCTGTGTTCTCAGGGATGGAGATGTTTATTACAGTGGACTGGAAAAGGGGTGCGTTGTCATTTACATCCTCGATCAGGAAGCGGATCTTGACCAATCGGAAGATCTCATCGGGCAGCACGGCCACCTCAATCTCATAGTAGCAGCGTTTCTCAGCAAAGACCCCTGAGCACAGCTTCTCCCGGTCAATTCTGTGATTGGTGGTAAAGATCTCCCCTGTGTTGGCCTCCACCCTCACCAAAGGCACGTCACCTGTCTTGTACACAGGCTTGAACTGCAGCGGTGAGGATAGCCTGATGTTGGGGTCTAGGTTGAGGTCCAGGTCCTTGCGCAGGTTCCCGATTCGGACGTTCTCTGGTTGCTCCTCCTTCACCGTGTAGTCCTTCTCCTGGGCCCAGCATAGCAAGACCACACAGGTGAGCAAGACCACCACCACCACATGAGCCTGACTTGCTAAGTCCATACTCAAGAGTGGATGGGAGCTTCACTTCTACAGCAGTAATTCTGCCACAGGAGAGTCAAGACAGAGAGAAGGAAAAGAAGAGAGAAAGACACACAATGTCAATACACAAAATTACATGGCATTCAAGTCTGCTGTAATTAGTACTATTTTCCCTCATGGAGAGTTTTCAACTTGACCTATTCATCCTAACTAGTTATGAGCCCACATCCTTCCCATGTCTTCGAGACTGAATTAACGTCAGTTTTACACAATTAACCTTTGATGACATCCTTTGAGCAAGCGGACATGTAAAGGTTAGTAGTTCACGTATTCCATCAATCCATTTCATCTCGGTAATGAACCATTTCATATCTTAAACTGAGATGTATGAAAGCAGTTGCATTTACTATTGCGATAACATTGTTTACTTTGAAAGCTTGTTCATAAAATACAGCGCATGAAAAACACAGCAAGGAGAAGAACTTAATTCATGTCTGAATCAATGCGAGTCAATATGGTGCAGGGGTGTCTTCATAAACTTCACCTCACACCCAGACTTCAGCTGATTTGGAGGCAGCAAAATTGAGCCTTACATATGGGTGCTTCCATGCATGAACACTCATACAAACACGCAGTAGTTTGCAGTTATTAATGGACAACCTCATTTGCTTTGAATGTAAACAATTGAGTTCTCAAATATTTCCTGAACGCCCATGTGTGTAAACATACACAGTATGATAAGAGCACTGTTTAGAGTAACTGCAGTGGAAGGAGACAGCAATGTGAAATTATTTATTGTTGGAGCCGCCATCAGTCAAATTAGTGAAATTTAATCATAACCTCATTACATTACAACGAATGTGTTTTCTCCATCAAATTTAAATAGCATCCAGTTTACTGTTTGTACTGAATGACGCCTATGATAAAACCCTGAGAAAATGCAGTGCAGATGGGTTTACCATCACTGAACATTATTCATTAATGTTTTCTTTTGTTGAGTGCCACTTTATTTGATGCTGTTGTTCTACAAAATCTTTTGTAAACTGTTTTATATGTGCAAAAGCTTGCCAAAGGGCAAAAACCCAGATTGCCAAAACCCAAGTAGGTCATTGGAAGATGATGAAGGAGTCATACTCTGCAATGCCTTCCCTGCTAATATATACTAGCATAACATATTAACTGTTAATTAAACAAGTTAATTAGGTTAGTTGATTAGTTATTATGGTTAGCTACGTCATGTAGTTTGTTAGCTCACAATTTGACTTATTCATTTATTTAATCCATAGGCTTTATAGGCTTTTATGTGATTTTTGACAACACAGTAATGTTAATTATCAATGTATATTTGTGTTCAGTTGATTTTTCAGTGGAACAATAGAACAGGTCTTGTGATTGTTTTCAGTCTGCAATGACATATCAGGGTAAAGCCATCAATGTACAGCTATGTTTACTTCTCATAATAATAAGTGACCTCCCCTATGTGTATTCCAGCACAATATATTTAACAAATAATATAATTTCATTGCTCCTATCCCACTGTGAGTTTAGGTCTACCAACCCCCTGAGTGTTTATCAACCTCATATGATTTTCCGTGAGATATTGGTTTGTATTCATAAGGCAGCTGCCTTGAAATCAAACGCCCATTTCCTTCAAAGTATGGCAAAAGTGTATGACAGCCATCACAGAAACAATGTACAGGTGGTGAATGCATACCTGCAGTGACAAGGGACTTAAAGAGCTCTTTGGGAACCGTAATATTTCCTACTTTATGAAATTTCCATCCTTTTACATGAGTCAAACAATATCCAGTAAAAAGGTATGACTACCTAAACTGCACTACAGGGGTCCTCTAAATTGGCAAGGCAACAGCATTCATAGCCATTGAAGCTCTCGGCCTACTGACAAAGGGGAATTGATTAAAAATAAGAATTTAATTAAGCTGGTTTTGAATCAGCAACAATTGCAAGGCATTCATGCATCCAGATTACAGACAGATTTCTTTTCAAAAATTTCATAAAGCAGTCACATGAGACTCATTACAGTACAGCTGGACAGAAAAAAAAAGGTGGCTGACATTGATCAGTGTGAGGGTTATTCATTCTATAGCACAAAAAGCGTTGTCATGTCAAAATATTGATGGGATATATCCCATTAGTAACTGTGTCACACTTTACTTTGAAGTGTGTATCTTTCCGAAAGTGAGCAGCAATTTCTTTACTATGATGATCGCCAGGCAGTCCAAGGCTGAGCTCGCACAACGCATAATGAAGTTTAAATTACATCCTTAAATTGGCTGATTCGCCGAAGTGAAAAAACAGAAAAGATCAAAGCATGATCTAGATTTCCTCTCCCTTGTAAGTGACAATGATGTTCCACAGGATGAAGGGGTGTAGTATGTTCTTGACTCAGACAACATGCAGGAGTACAAATGTATTATCAAAAAGTATGCCCTGGCTATGCTAATGAGATACACTAAATGTACTGTACATATAAAGTATATATAGAGAGTGAGCTATCTATTCCGAATAAAAGCTAAAATGCTAAAATTATGAAGTTAAATATTTTATAGGCAAGAGACACATGTTTCCCTACAACATGTTGTAACAGCCAAACTTGTTTACCCCCTTTTATTCTGTTAACTTAATGTGGGTATTTTGTCATAAACATGATTTCCCAGCATTTGCATGTCTTTTCACTTGTCACAACTCTTTATAAACCTGTCCATGAGATATAGGCTAGGTGAGAGAAGGAATTGGGCTGGAGGGGAAAAAAGAGGGAGGGAGAAAGAAATCCTAGGTGTCAGTCAGAGTGTCTCCTTTGCTTACATTTCACTAGTCTCCTGAAATGCTATTTTGAGCCCCAGACAGCAGGTTGAATCCAGTAGCCAAACTCAAGCCTCCCTCTTGGGAGACTTGGAGTGAAGAGGAGCAGGCCAGCCCTGGATCACTTTACACAACAGCGTGATGGACAGGCCTTCCTGGTGTTTTTTATCCGCTGAAGGTATCAATGAGAGGGGAGACATACAGCTACTGTCACACCCTACCTTCACCCCTAAAGATATCATCAACTGGAAACTTTCAGTGTAGTTAGTCTGAGGATGGGACCCTGAGTCCTTTAACTGTCAAAGGCAGGTTTTCACAACTGTTGTATATATCAATATTGCCTGAGGATCCAAAGAGATTTTTAAAAGAGGGCATCGGTAGAAGTAATACTCTTGATTGTCTTGGGCTTTTTCTCTTTTAAGAGCTTTAAGGATCGCTGACAGCCTGACAGACCAGGTTTCTGTCAAGATCAGTCAGTTCTTTTTCAGTCCACACAGCTAGAACAATTCTCTTTACACTGTGGAGGAATAAAAGTTGTTTTCTCTTGGGGAAACTTCAACAATGACTATATTAACTACGTTCAACTGGAAAGCGAGACAGTGCGAGAAAGCTTGACATAAATGGACACATTGACAAGCTTACAAAAGATGTATACTCAAGTTCAAATATCACTGGCATTGGGGATCACAAAAGCTTTGATCAATGAAAAAATAAATCAATGATATAGCAACACTGACACATAATTTGTAGCACAATGTTTGCTGCAATGCTGTTTGACTGTATAACTGGCTATTCACATTTAAGTCATTTTCTTAATTCTTCGATAGACTTGGATTATGAAGAGTTGTACTGGTAATTAAATGGTTGCTAGGTAATATTTCTCGCCATCTGCATGAGCAAAAGGAAAGATTAATTTACAACATTGTAATCATGGTCCTCAAGAGGGCAGTCCATACATGCAAATGTAATCCTAATACTAAATATAACTAAATATTTTTTCGGTGTTTCTTTACATCATCTTCAATGTTAACTTTTTCATTAAAAGTAACAAATTTTAAAGTCAATGAGACAAAGCCTCAAATTATGGACAAAGAAATAAACTGTCAGAGAAACCATGCAGTTAATTTAAACAATGTCAGACAATTTAAAGTGTAGCATGAAACTGAGTTTGTTATGAATAACTGCTCAAATAGAATACATTTTGTAATAATACTGAACAAAACACTATAATCTATGAAAACGTTCTTTGACATGTTTTGACAAAGAGGCCATATTACAGGGGAAAATTCTTCTGTTGATATAGACAAATTCAATGTGGATAGTCATATTCAATATATTATCCTTTACGGGAAGTGAAAAGGACTGTTTCACTATTATAGTAGTGGTGAATATCAGAAAACTATTCAGGAGAAGATCTAAAACTAAAGATGGCCATAAATGATCAATGAAACTGAGTGTGTTTTTAATATAAACTATATATAGGACTGCGCAAGCCTGCATTTGAAAGGAGCAGGGTGTATTCCATCAACCAAACTTTACGCTATAACATGAAAACTAAAAGCAAAGCAAAAATACAACATATTTGACACCTGGGAAGCTTCTCTGAGACTACAGGTTAGTTACTCTATAACCTCTTTAGATATGGGAGGAACCAATATGCAGTCAATATTTAGTTGAATACATCAGATGCATGCAATACAATAGGATACATGGTTGTAACAGGTGCTGTACATCAGGATATTGCAGACTGTGGTCATTTGCCCTGTGCCTACTGGTGAGTTTGAAATGAAATGGTTTTATTACATTCATTGTAAATCAAACAAATACTCACTCTGTTTCCATTTACTCCCTTTCTCTTGTTTTAATTTAATGCCTTAGCCTACAGCAAAAATATGCTGCTCACCTTGGGAAGGTACACATTACCATTTGATTTAATTGTCCAGCAAATATTGAGTTCAATGGGCCTTGTGGGAATCTTTAAAAAAACAGGTCCAATAATAATAATAATATATTGCATATTGAGCAGGTATAGCATATTAAGAACCCAAACAACCAACTGTGGCGGCAAATCTTTAAGCCAGCGGGGATATATATCGTGACTATTTGAACTATTCCTAGTAGAAAACAAATACATCTTAATATATTTTTTATTCCCAGAGTCTGCGCGTAAACAGGTTGATAGCCCCTGAGGTTATGGTCTTTGACAGCTGAACTGCTGGACCAGGATCGCGCTGTTGCCGCGCACCCACGCATCGAGCTTAGCGGCCAAGCTGCTGAGAAACCTGCATTGACAAGTCTCTGCAGTTGGATGCTCTTAGAAAGTAGGCCTATCTATCAAGCGATCAGTGTTGAGCAACACTATGTAACGGCCGGAGTCGTGACCAACCGCGCGGTGTACGTTCATAATGCGACATCCCAGCATACATTCTCCACGATGCCACCTTATCCAAAGAAAATTTCTATTTACATCAGGTGCACGGGGACGCCCATTATATCTTTGGAGCAGCTCTAGGAAAAACCCACGGAACATCAAATGTCGCAACATGCTGATTTATCCAAGTGCCTTGTAAACTATAACGAAATTTCGCCCAGCTTATGTTGCTCTCAGTAATTGTAAACACATGTCCTCGCCGGTATTGGGACATCAATTTGATTTTATACGAACCACATAAATTAGGTTGTTGGGCGCTCTCCAGCGTTTCTGAATGCGCTCAGGAGGCAGACCAGTCATGTGCATACATATTCTTAGAGACCCCTGAAGTAAAACACATTTTGACCCAACAGTAAAGTCAGAATTAAGAGCAAAGCTTACCTTTTCCGCTCGAATAGGATGAAAAATCAACCGAGAGTACCGTCGCGTAGAGACATCACTGATTTACAAAAAAAGAAGTGCCACGAATTAAACTGAAGTAGGGGAAAGGGGGAGAAAGGATCCTCATCAGAAGCGGCAGCAAAATGCAATGCAAGTAGAAAAAAAAATGTTATCCACTACAAACTTATCCATGCGCTATAAACTGTGGTCCTCATGTGCAACAGAAAAAAAAATAATGCACAGCGATCAACTTTGTTTGAAAAGGACGCTG
Source organism: Micropterus dolomieu (assembly GCF_021292245.1). Classification (NCBI taxonomy): domain Eukaryota; kingdom Metazoa; phylum Chordata; class Actinopteri; order Centrarchiformes; family Centrarchidae; genus Micropterus; species Micropterus dolomieu. The sequence goes on from NC_060168.1 coordinate 18,281,184, forward strand.
TAATTCCTCTTCGGATGTCTTGGGCTCGCAATCCCACGGACGGATACGCATTGATCCAAGCTTGTTTTACATTAACTTTGTATCCCTAGCCTACGTTTGCATTGACAATCCTACTTTATTTTGCCTGATTCAAATCGCTGCCAACAAATTTACACGTGTGCGTTAAAGACTTCTTGACCCGCGCGTAAAACTTCAATCCAAGAATGCAAAAAAAATGTACTTCTGATGAAAAACAGAAAGCTTACACCTAATTTATTTCATAACCACTTGTTTTGACTGATGCGAGGTTGTGCACGCTCCCCAAAAAACTCTTAAAGGAGGGATGCAGAGAGCGCATCGCCCCCCCAATGGAGTTGGATCAAAGTGTGCCTCAGTGCAGCATCACTTACAGGAGCCGGGATAGGCGGTTCACCGTATCTGTCTGCTAAGCTGTAGATGTCTCAGTAGTATTGTATGAACTCAGTTCCTCAATACTGCCCACCTCTCTCCCTCTCGCTCTCCCTCCGACTGACATCATGGCGGAAGGAGGAGCCAACCGCAGATTTAAGAGCCCCGGTCCTCTTAAAGCCGCACTGCGTTGGAGAGATCCTCGCACTGAGATGTAGGTGGATGGCGGGGGTTTGTGTGGAACCCTTAGACGCCTCTGCTGTTTGCAGTAGCCACACGGCTCCAGAAAACCGCCTGAAAGCAAGAGGGGGGCACTGTTCACTTTTAAACGGAGCTTTGTTTCTGCTTTTCAATTCCACTTAGGTCTACTGTATCATCTCAACTCTGAATAATGATGACATTCAAATTCTTTTCAGACATTCCCGAGAGTGTCAACAGGCCATGGCAGAGCTCTTACCGGGGATGAGAAGATAAATTAGCCCGATAATGGGTATGTTCACAGTATCCATAGTTTCCATGTATGAAATGGTCTCAAATAATTCCTGTGGTGTTTGAGCCTATCACAGTTAACTTTATTTATGATGAACACTTGAAATGCAGGAAATTATAAAATGGCAACAAGGGATTAGCTGGAAAATGAAGGGACATGTCATTGTATAAAAATTGACAGGGTAACTCAAATGCCTCATTAAAATGATTCTGAAGAATGAATCAGATATTCATTATCAGCAAAGTGCTTAAAGTTGTATGTAAAACAATGCTGCAAAGCCTGCATTTTGGACCACAACACCTTGATTGAAGAACCATTGAAGTGAAACATCAACAAATCTGTTGATGAGCTGAAGGGCACAATGTCAGACAGGCATCAATGCAACATATTGATTGGCCCAAAAATCACTGATCACAAATCACCAAGCTGTCACTTTTCTGCTGTTAAATTGCATGGGTGTTCCCTCCCCAAATACCCTAAAGTAGATTCCCACAGGTGCTTTTATGGGGGTCATAAAGGGTTGTGGTCACACAAAGGTCACATCACCACCATGTTAGAACTGATTAACCTTGTCCCTTTGCCATCACTTCATACAACAAATGGTTGTAAGAGAATTCTTCACCTGTTCAACATTTCCTTCAACATTATTTCATGTCACAACACTCATCCCTGAAGACAAAGTGACAGGGGCAGGGCCAGATGATTATTTTTGTTTAGGCCAAATAACACTTCTGGCTAAAGGCGTCTGCTGGGAAATCGCAGGACCATCTTTAAGTCCTTTAGAAATGTATTTTCCAGTGAGGAAACACTGTGTTTTTTATTTACTGTTAGCCTCTGAGGATTTCTTAAAGACTTGTTTAAGAAAATTTCAAAGTAGGTGTAGTAGATTTCTTCCAATTTATTATGCCAATAATTTCCTCTGAAAGTTAATTTTGCGCAATTGCCCGCAAGGATTACATTGCAGCCCTGTTTTGCTGCTGCCGACTGGAGCCCGCTCGCTCATTACTGGACCACTTTCAAAAAACGCTGTCCCAATTAGTCACATACACACAAAAACATGGGAAAATAGGGTCCCGGTTGCAAAATATGGAACTTACCCTTTAAGTGTCTGACACTGGTGGAGATTACTGTTTTATCCTTGATTGATTATTCATGGAAAAAAAATAAAGTTATAATGTTACAGCAGCTTTACCAAGGCACCAGATCACCTTAAATATCCACTCACTGATTTTTTCACAGATTCTTCTGTTTGTTTTAGTGAACAATACCAACTCCAAAGTTCCCCCAGCCCATTGTTATTTTTCCACACGTCAACACAGTTGAGGACTGAGTTTCAAAACATCGCAGCCCAGTAAATCTGGGCATGTGATAGCGCTATCACACATCTCGTGCTATATAAAAATCAATGAATGTAATTATCTTCTTCCCTTAAACTGGACCTTAAAAACTGTATAGGATAATGTGCATTGGCATTAAATGCAAACTTAAGACATTTGTAAAACTTTAGACTTCTTGAGTCTTCTGTTTGAATGATCAAATACAACAACTGTTTGCAGCACTGTTAAATGAAAACTATGCAGTGTTAAGGGAATCACTGACAGAATTGCAGAAAGCGAGGCTTGCTTTTGTTTTCTTAAAGATATGATCAAATAGACATTTTTGTCAACATTGCCTTTAATCATGCTTGCTGGCCTCCCAGTGAATCTATGACTTGTTAAGCACACAAAAAAAAGCACAGTCACTAATATAGTTTATCAGTCAGGCACAGCTGGCCAAGAGGATGCGTGAAGGAACGGGTTGTAGAGCTAAATTGCAAGGTCGCCGTGTATTAACATCCAGAAGTTTTAAGAAAAGATAGATGCAGACCATACTTGATTCAATGCATTTCTGTGGCTTTATATTATCCTTTCAGCTTAAACAGCATTACTTGTCCAAAGAGACCACAGCTGCTGTGCCATCGTCGTTGTTCATCATTGTGTCAAATGTTTCCATTTTTTAAAAATTGCATTTGTGCATTTTACCCTAAATTGTTGAATTTTTTCTGCAGTAAAAAAAAAGAATCTCACTCAGAAAGAGAGCAGTAAAAATGTGTCCAAAGAATATTCTGTAGAAATACTGCAGACATTTTTGAAAAGTTGGTGACATCCTGACAAAACATTTTTTTTGTATCCATGGCAACGTTCAAGAACCACTGAGATTTACCACAATGAGTTGAAACTATCTCTATTGCCTCATTTCTTTCTGTTTGTTTCTTTCCCTTCCACTTTCTCAGGGATCTCTGGAGAAAGAAAAAGATTTGAGAAAGATGGAGTGGACAGAGCGAGGACAATTCAATATTTGCTTTTAACTTATTGGCAACAGAGGTAGAATTTCAGAGAAATGGTGTAGAAATCCAAGATAGCCAAAAGACACTCTGAATAAAATACTATTTAAACTTTACCATACAGTATGAATATGCAGCATGCATGGCCGTAGTTTCATTCAGAGCAGTAAATAGTGAAGAAGATAAAATGCCTTCAAGCAAAACGATTACAGTCTGTCATGTCGGGGGCAAAATGGCTAAAAATGGAGAGACAGATCTTGAGGCATCAGAAGGTCATCCATATCAGACCATTGCTATGAATATTATCGATTATTTGAAATAAGGGAAGTCTCCACATAATAAGGGAAGTTTCCACATAATTCTTTTCTCAGAAAATGCAGTACTTAAAAAGGCACTAACAGATTGTGTCACTCCAATGGATTTTACTATATAGTAGCTAAAACCTACGCCACGGCCTTGTCATTTGATACCTGACTATAAAAATCTGAAATTATCATATATCTAAGATAATGTTTTTACATGTTGGTTCACATTAGGAAAAGGGTACAGTTGTCATTCTAATTTATATTATTGGCAAATGACTGCACATGATATTTAAGGGTCCTAAGCATAATTTTATTTGTGTATTACATTAAACACATCATTGATATTGTCAAGTTGACACGGAATTATTTTTACCACTGCCAGTAACATCCTGTTAGATGAAGTTGAAGCTTGGCTAAACTAGGATGAGGCAGAATTCATCAAAAAGCACAGAACTCTTGAGGCTAATGAAGGGTCTAACATTGAGTGACACGTATTTGCAACACACCAATTAGACTACAGCCAGCACTGTGTACCACCATTATAGTCAGTTGACATGTCCTCACCTAATGTTCCACTGGCAAATTAATATGTGTGTGTGTGTGTGTGTGTGTGTGTGTGAGTGAGAGAGAGGTACAGGTAATTGTTACAGAGATGATTCAAATGTGTGTTAATGTGTTGTAGAAAACTATTAATTGCATGTACCCAGGTTTGGTTGACTACTCTGCGGTTTTGTCATGTGATGTTTGTCCTTGACAGGTGGTAGACTTTCAGTTTCTTTTGGCAAACTAACAAGTAAGGGTACTTTTATCAGAATTTACATGTGTTTTGTTTACAATAGCCTTTTCATTTTAGAGTTAAATGCAAAATGTGGATAGGACAGGATCAAAAAAATGCAAAATGTTAAAAATGACTTTCCATATTAAAATAACAGAGTAAACCTTTCAATGTGAAATCAGCAATGTTAATTAAACATTTATAAAGCAACCATTTATACTACTTATACCATTAACATAACTGCCATAAGGTCTGTGTACTGAAATATGTTCCATGTTGTGTTATAAATAGTGCAAGCTAAATGTGATCATTGGATGATAAGCATGGGTGGAAAGGTGTCAGTTAATGACAATATACATTGGTGTGACTTGGTTTTGTGTGTAAATGAATTATTAAACAGTTGTAGTGTGTTGCATTCTGCTCTGTTTCATGTACAACACACATCTGCTTTCTGTAACGGCACAGTGCAAGATCAATTTGTAGAACAAATGTTTCACCTACTCACTTTAATCTGTCAGTCTTTTTGCTCAAAATAAACACAAATATTACAAATGCTCAAAAATACATGAGGAACATCAGCAGATATCAACGTGACAGTGTTTCCTTTTTAAGATGGCTAAACCATTTCAATTCTGCTTTCTTGGAAAGCTTTCTCTTCCATAAGAAGTAACTGAGTGTTAAAACAGCCTTTGTGTGTTGTTTGATGAAGGCGATTGTACATGCTGTGGTGATGTTTCCTTCCATCTGTCTACTGTGAAACAGAGCCTGGGGCAACACTGTCAGACAAGAATGGTTTGCTTGGCTGTATACTGTACATTCAGTTGAATAAAGTCCCACCCTGTACTCATGTGCATTTGTGCATTCATTCATTCGCACAATAGTTGGGGGGAAAAAATAAAAATCCTTAAGAAGAGCAGTTTGTGTTGGTTTTAAGTAAGTACTAAATATTTCAATCAAAATTCTCGTTTGCAAAGTTTACTACATGTCCTTAAATGTGAAAAAACTAACATGATGAGGTTTTAACCTCTTCGAGGTCACACATTGGACTGATTAATAAAGATATGCAACACTTGTTTAATGCAGTGCCTCAATTCAGGATGGATTTCATAATGTGTTTGCCTTTGCATGATGAAGGTCACTGAATTGATTTCAAATAAAATGTTATGTGGTGAAGATTTCAATCTTAATGACAAGCCTTTGTGAGGTCAGGAACTCGACTGGCCCTGGTGGCAACAAAAGCCAGTGGAAAATAAATTGCATGGAAGTGAGTTAAGGGTGGGAGGAGGGGTTTTAAATCAATCAGTCTTTGAATTAAATTTTTTTCCTCCATGTTAGGCATTTCATGTCGCTGCTTCCTTTTCACACAGGAAGGGCGAGTCTGGTCATTGTCACAGGAGCACATGGTAAGATCAATACACACACATATTTCTATTTTTTGGGGTGTGACAGGAGAGAAAAAGAATAGTGCTTCCATAATCACTAAGGAGTCATTATTTGGCACTCTTCCTCCCCAGATGGCCCAATGTTTGACGTTCTTGTCACGTTGTGTTGCATTTTCCATGCCTTGAATAGGCTGTGTACACAACCATTGTTTGATGAGTAAAATTGAAGGCAAGCCTTGTAAACTGTGGATGCCCCATTGCCAAAGACATGGCACTGAAAAGACAATGTGTGCAGACATCTCTTTTGCACTCTTGAGACTTCATGCTACTTAGCTTGAGGCTTGAGAAAGGAAGCAGACTGTATATGTGGAAAAAACAACAACTTTTGTATGCTACAGAGCTTGGAAACTTTCACCACAATTGTTATATGTTAAACTACCATGACAATCAAAAGATTAGGTGGCATTGTCGTTTATGTCTAACTCTTTTTTATCCCCTGAGATGACAGAGAACAGATTTGCTCATCTGTCATGACTAGCTCGCCACAAACAGAAAATGTTTTCTTTCATATGATTTATTTTTCATTTGATTTATTAATTCAGACATTCTTACTGAGATAAGTGCTTTTAGGAGCACCAAATAAGAATAAATCATAACTACCATCAATCAACGTCCAAACACTGAATGTATCAACCACTCATTCTTTTATCCATCAATCTGTCCATTCATACATCCGTTTTGCTGCCCATGTAGTGTACTGTAGTGGTTTTTCATACTCAGTACCTAACTGCTCCAATGCAAATTCCAGGGAAGTCAGAAAGATGGCATCATCTGCAAAAAGCAGACATATTGATCCAGACATAACCAAAAAGAAACTCTCCAGACCTCAGCTGTACTTTGATATTCTGTCCATGAATATCCAACACTCAAGCAGCAGAAGGAGTCTTGTCAGAGTCTAACTGCCCAGACAGTCTTCAGAAGCTAAGTGTAACTTTGAATACACAGCTCTGAAAACACTGAAAAAGTAAACATAGTAAACTAAGACTGTGCTACACATACGCAAACACACACACACTCTCAGAGACTGCTACCACAGACACTTTTTAGTTTTTTTGAAATATGACGCTGCTATTACTGCTGTTTTCTGGTACTGCTTTTATTTATTTATTTCTTTTCTTTTCTATTTTAACTACATCAGGAGAAACCGTCTGAAATTTCATAGTACTTGGGAAAAAATGAAACATAATGCATCCATTCATTGATGTAAATATTGTGCCGAAATGTATGTGTAACAGCATAATGAGTCATTCATGAAAACGTATTTTTTAAACTAAGACCATATCTTTTGTTTCCAAAGCTATAGTAGTAGTTATATTGTAGTTATTTGGAGTGACAAAGTATCTTGCTATAAATATTGTATGCTTGTTTTTGAACACATGCTGCTGTTACAACCTACCAATTGCTTAGATTTGATCATTGGTGTGATATCATGTAATAATTTACATATACTGCAGGATATCTGAAATGTGTTTTTATTTACTCTATGGTTTCAGACCACTTTAGCTAATGGAGCTAGTAGCTTGTTCTCCTACTCCACATGAGGTTTTCCCGTGAACTTGAGGTCTGCATGAGTAATACTTTGTATATGTTTGTAGAGGCCTATTTGAGCTCATGTATAAATGTTAAAGGTGCAAAGCACAGTTTATAATGGCTGATACATTCTGCTCCTATTCCCACTGTCACACAAGTATGTTAAATTATTGCTAAGTACAGTTGAGGTGGTGTTATCTCACTGGAAGAATCACCCGGCTATGTCTGAGACAATTCACATTGATGAGATACAGTGCACATACTTTTCTTAAAGGGGACTAGTAGAGCAGAAAGGCTAAGTGACAGCATAGAAAGTTTTAAGAAGTGTAGCTTGACAGGGTGGTTCAGTGAGGAATCAGCATGTTTAATCATCAGTCATACTAACTTTTCAACATTTATTGAGTGGGATAGGAAGGAGGGCTGTCATTTTAACTAGGACATGCAGTTTGCTTTGACTGACACTTAAATTGGTAAAGCCACTTGGGTACAGAAGAGGAGTAACTAAAATGTGCAGAATGATTATCCAATTAATCTTAAATTGAAGGTAGAGTGTAACAATAGCAGCAAATGAGGCTTCAGTGCTTGAATATTGATGTATTATAGTAATCTGTGCTGAACAAGAATTGTGATTGTAAAATGGTTCAAATTGTCAATAAAATTCTCATCTAAAATCTCATAAAAGACAGCATAAAACTTTCTGCATATGTACCCATTATGTGAAGAGTAAATTTATTTAGTCTTTTAGACTGTGTACGAGTCAAACACATCTCTACACATCTCTACACCCTCCAAGGTGAAAAATAAAGTAAAGCTATATATGGAAATAATTTATTTCCTCTTTGACATTAGTGAGTCACTGACTGTCCACAGTGTGTGTGGATAAACACTTTTCACATGTTGTAATGTTTTCTATCCCTAACCCTGAAACAATATAAAAAAAATAGCTCTTGTTTCTTCTTCAGATTACTTGTAGTTGGCAAACAAGGGAGTGGTGTGGTTGAGTAGATAGACATTTTAACACTAGTTCTATAAACACAAACTGAAACCACACTTAAACATGCATGCACCTCATAATGTGCCTGGCCTTTCTTGTGACACCAGTTCTATACAGTATAGTGGTGCTTGTGGACCAGGTTACAACGGGTAAGCTTTATTTGTTTCACAGAGTTCTTGGTTCTCTAACAGGCCTAATAAAGTGTGACATTTGGCACCTCCAGCTGTGACATCAACATGACATATTTATATGTATCAGTAATTTGAGAGCATGCCTGATTGACAGATGAACGCGGAAACCCCTGGCCTCAATTGTACAAACACTGACTTAGGAAGATGAAAAACATGGCCATTTCAAGGAAAACACCATTCCACTGTGGTCAGCCACCTCTACACTTGACCAATCCATCTAATAAACAAGCAAATGGTCTTGAAGCACCTTTGTCAACCTGTGCAGGCCTCTTCATTGTGTAAAAAACTGACCCCCTTTTGTAAGCATCCATGAGTCTTACATAGGTGCACGGTTAAATCCTCACGTGAAAGATGTAGTTGCAAGATGCATCTTAAAATTACTAGATGTCCCAATTTTAATGCAGCTGATATACATTCAGTTTAGAATACTGACAGAAAAACTTTCCAAAAAGAAAGAACAGCCCTATGAGAAAATACATTGTGGAGCTATGGCTAGTGGAAAAGAGCGTTGAAAGTGCACTCAAGACTAAGGGAGGAAAACCGAGATTTCCCAGCCTGTCAAGTCTCATACCATGGATGGCTGACCCAAGCATGGCATCTTTCCCATTGTGCTAGAACTAGGGAATCTTGGCCTTGGCAGTAGATCCATGTGCATATCATTGAAGACAGTCATTTCAATTTGTTTCCTGTAATCTTTACGGCATGACATCACATGATGGACAGGTGAGGAAAAGCTCTTGCACAAAGTTGCAATTTGAGATGAAGTGAGAAGGTTGTTGCAAAACACGAGTTTACCAGCAAATCAAAGATAAACAGTTGAGATACTTGGCCGACAAACACATTCTAAAAAAAAGCGAAAGGGGCTGCTGAACAGAGAGCCCAAATAGGATTTATGTGAACAATGAAGGTATTCACCAGAGGAAAACTTTTTCCAAGGATGAGAAAAACAGAGCCAGACAAAGTTGCCAAAGTTGAAGTCTATTACAGAGTGGGACACACATTGCCTGTGTCAATTTCTGTTCTGACAACTATGCAAAGAATGCTCTGGAACCAAACTTCCTTTGTGAAAATGTCTTGGTTGTGGACATTCGTTAGAAGATGGGAGTTTGAACAAAATGGTTAGGTTCAGCTGGTCCTGCTCTGAGTGATGCTAGCACAGAGTGTGGAGAGGAGCAGCTCATTGCCTCATTGCTAATTGCCTGTAACTTGCTATTCTGCACCCCTGCTGGGCAGCAGACAATACAAACGTGAATAGAAGGACCTGTAGACTCACAGCTGCAAGAGCAAAACACATTTTACTCAAGTGGAGGCTTGTTTGGTGAAAGAAGGGAGAGCACCCTTCTTCGTTCTCACAGGAATATTTTCTTTGATAACAGCTAAAATGTGAGCTCTAGTTGTTGGCAGAGACAATGGAGTCTCAAGTGTCAAGATCCGTTTGCAGGTTTCATCATCCCACTTGGATACTAAGGTAAGGTAAGAGACTAAGGGTACCATCTTGCAATCCAAACAACCTCAGTGGTGCTAGACAACAGCAGCAGCAGCAGCTGAGCTCTCTGGCAGATGTTGCAGGCCAGATGAGGATCGCATGTCATTATGAGACCTGAAAAAGGAAGGGCAGCTTCAAATAGCATAATGGTGAGATGAGGTCCTCCTTGACTGAGGGTAAGTAAGGTGGAGTTGCTATTTTAGTTGCTAAATCAAAGAAACTTCCCATTGGTTTATGATACCCTTCATATGGAAATGAGAGACGACCACGAGAAAAGACTATAGCTGGTCTTGATTAGTAAAATCAGAACTCAAATTTCAGCACACTGCTCCACAGAGGAGAGTGGTCAAGGCCATAGAGTCTAATAAATTGCAAAGGCTGAGCGAAAAATAACATGGCTGAGTTCTCTGACACTGCAGTGTATTTCCATTCTGGCACTTCTGTGTCTTTGTAATTGCATTAGCATTAAAGACAAAGATGGCAAAAATGTGACATCATCTTCTGATGTGTCTAATATAGATGTTTTCCTCAACACATCTTCCTTTTGTAATGTCAAATAATAACTTAATGGGCTGGGTCATAAAATGCTACCTTCTAACCAAGCCCAATGGACATTTCTGATCTCCTGTGCTGGGACCTTGGATGAAATCGCTGCTGTGTGATGCCAGTTTAGTGCAGACCCAAGGCCAAAACATTGAGAAAAAGATCCATCCATCCATCCATCCATCGTCAACCACTTATCCTGCGTACAGGGTCGCGGGGGGGCTGGAGCCAATCCCAGCTGACATCGGGCGCAAGGCGGGGTACACCCTGGACAGGTCGCCAGTCCATCGCAGTGAGAAAAAGATATGTTTTCAAAACTACCCACATTAGTGTGACATGGTGTAATAGCAGGAGGGTGACAGAAGAGAAGTGGGAGAGGAATGGTAACGGAATGGAGAGAGGGCAGCAGGCTGGATGCCACTGTCTGGACATTGATGACCAAATGAATAAAATGTGTCCGCAGCAACGGCATTTGCAGATTGTTGTTATTGCTACCATCTGTGTTGTTTTCCTTCATAGGAATTCATGGTATGCACGGTAATTAAAGTATAAGAGCCGACTGGAAGGATGATCTCGGAATGCTATGAAATGGCCCTGAGTAAATAAAAAATGATATATGTATATATTGAACTTGCATCTGAAATGAAGCACACCAGCGTACCAAACAATGTAATGATGCAATTACAAAGACACATACAGTCAATGTAGGCACAAATAAATTGAACATCCAGAAAAAATGCCTACTGGCTTGAACCTAAGACATCATTTATTCACACAAAGAATATTTTATAGTATTAAACAGTACTTTGAATAGGTCTGCGATGAACCGCGATGTGCATGCAGGTTTCGGCCAGTCGGCGGGCATGCACAGCTTGGCACAAGACTGGTGAATAACGATAATAATAATAATAATAATCCTTACGATAAGCTTCAGTTTAGCTGGAAATGTACAGTGTAAAGCTAATGATACACGGAGGAACTTTTAGAACCATGGTGCTGGGCAATGTTGCCGTCAAAGGTAATGAGTAAAGATTACTACTGTAATAACCCCCCACCGCTGCCCCGTCACCCCGCCTGGCCCTGCCACTATCCGCTCAAAACATAGTCAGACTTGACACCAGCAATATTGCCCAGCAACATTGCTCAAAAAGTTGACCTGTGTATCATCAGCTTACAAGTAAAGTTACGGTGACTAATGAATAGAGACTGCAGCTCTGCACCTTTTCAAGATTAAAGCAGAGCAACCGTGTGTAACCCCCCACCCCCTCTCCCACACAAATGCAATTTGACAATCCTTGACAATTCTTACTCGACTATGTAAATCTTTAGTCGGGGACACCCCTACTCACCTCCTATTTGGGAACAAAAAGTGGGTCCTCACAAGGTAAATCATTTCATTTTAGAGTTAAAAGTTGTTTTTTTGTTTAGGGTTGGGGAAGGCTGGGGCTAGGCATGTAGTGCTTAGAGTAACATTTAAGTTTCCAGGGAATTAATATGAAAGTTCAACCTCATTTCATGTCAGCTCCAGTATATGAATGAACGTGAAACAAATTCAGCCTGAAGAATACACAACTTTGAACTATATATTATAGCATGAAGAAACGCGTTTCACTTGTAAATGTTTCCAAATGTGTTAGTTATGCCTGGTGCTTTGTCTTAAATGAATCATGTTGATTCAGCACAAAGACTCAGTGGTACTAAAAAAGTTTGTTCCACCACATTTTGATGGTGATGACAGTGCGTAGATATATAGCGTGGATGCTGGTATATTTTTTTCGTGTGATGCTGGGAACAAGTGGGTGAGCCTAATGTCTCACTGGTGAGCAGTGAGATGTGTTCAAAGGTACACAGAATATCCAGTTGCTTCTAACTATTCCATTGCTTGGAATAGGAAAAATCATTGAAACAAAAGCAACATCTGGTTCTTTAGTCTCCAAAAACCTACTTTGGGATGGAAAGTGCAGACAATTTACCAATATAATTATTAGGTAACCTTTAAAATAATAGGGCAAGTTATGACAGCCACTGAGGAGTGTGACATTTTTATTGCAATCATAAGAAAGTGTCCAGCAATTCGGTGGCAAATATACGGTAACCATCCAACCATCCATTAGCAATACCCACTTATTCTTTTAGGGGGTTGCGGGGGCTGGAGCAAATTCCAGCTGGTTGGCCAAAGGGCAAGAGGCTGGGTACACCCCGGAGAGGTCCACAGACAATCACAGGGCTGGTATTGTAACCACCCAAAGAAAACTTAAACTGTATTTTGTTAGAGAACATATTGAGGTACAGAACCCTCTCATGTAGTAGCTGTTGCTGTGTGGTGATGTACAAAGAATAAAACACATTAATTGGTTACAAAATACAATCTCTTTCAAATAACTGTCTCAATTGCTTTTGATTAATACATATTTTGTATGTAATCCAAATTCAAATCAAATTTGTACTTGTAAGAACAAGCAAAAAAAAAAGAAAGATTAAAAATTCTCAGATTAATACATTCATAAAACCCACAGCTCATTGCAAAATTTATCATTTTTAAAAATAATTGACAAGTATTTGTATGTCAGTGTTGTCTGCAAGCAACTTTAAGACATGATCATGGCTTCATCCCACACTGCCAGATGCTGTAATAATTAATGAATGCCTCAAACAATGGATTTTACTTTGCAATTCATATTCTTCACTTGAGATGAAGGACTGTCTTGTTACACACTCTTGTTTGCAGTTACATTATTGTTGGACTCATTGCCAATTAAACAAAGCTAAAACAGTCTCCTTGCTGGAGCGTTTTGTCTTTCAAGTCTTTGTTTTAATGTTACAGTCTATTGAACACAAGCAATGGTGAAAATACAAATACAGCATTGTATGTGTCTTCCGATTTTAAACCAAATCATCTGTCAGGCATGATGTGAACCTTTGAAAAGGAAGTAATGGGGTAGCACAAAAGCAAAGAGCATTTAACAGTTGGAGACAACAGCACAAACTTTTTCGAGAACACTTCCTTGCTATCAGCAAGAGATTGTCACAATAGATCACAGAGTAACTTCCTGTAGAGCTGTCTGTGTCAGTCCATCAGTCACATTAGCAATCTAAGTGGGGCTCAATCAAGTCCAGTCTTGGGGAGGGGAGACTGTCTGTCCCCAGTATGTGTCCATCAGAAGGAAAATGTTGAGTATTGATTTCATGTCCGGAAAGCCTACATACTGCAGCTGCAAGTGACAGTCAGTGACTCTGTTGTGGTGACAGACAAAAGCAGAAACAGCTTTGAAGGTGCACAGAGAAACTATCAAGCAGATGTTTATTGTAAAGACAGAAAATAATTTATTCTTGACAATGTCATACGAATACTGGGTGCCAACTAGTTAACATAGCATCACCAAACTCATAACTATTTTCTAGCTTATTTTTGATAAGAAGAATGACAGTAGTATGCCAGGTTTATGGCAGTCTGCCAATCGTGGATGCCAAGACAACAGCTCTGTGTAAATTCGCATTAATCTTCTTGCCAAGGAATAACAAAAAAAGACTAAGAATAATGAAAATGATTGTATCAGTTTTGTCCTGTTTTCATGTTTGGTACACTGCCATCCCTATTGCTTATTGACTGTTGATATTTACTTTTTATTGTTTTCTATGTGTTGGCAGGTCAGACCTTTATAATGAGGGCAAACAGAGAGGCCAGGGCGTATAAACACAGAGCCAAGTTTGTGTTCCAGAGTGAAATGCTATATATTGGCTGCCAAAAAGAAATGAACAAAGCTCACAAGTGTAGAATTAATTTGTGCCATTATACTGTTTGTTTCTGTTAGTTACATGATAAATGTTTTAATATATAATCACACACTGTGCACCTCACATTTAAAAGGGCACGTCATCCTGTTTACAGTGTCACACAAGTATGGCATCAGAGTGAGTAAGCCGTCTGGAGCTGCTTGTCTTTTTGCCTGACATAGCGTTTCATGGTTTCTTAAATATAGTCACAGCTAACAATCTTGTGGTTCTAAATTACTTAAAAGTTCCTCAACTATGTTTGGCAAAAGGAAAGAATATTTCTATTTTTGCCAACTTCCAACCCAAGTTGCCAAAAAATGGTTCAAGACCACATGAAAACCTAATCTGATGCCATCCATCAGATTAAAACTGATATGATGACTTACTTTGATGCCAAAGTTGTTTGTACTTTCAATGGTAGTAAGGGCTCCTTGTCTACATTGGAGAGCATGTTTCCCGACAGGAACAGCTTGAGTAATTTGAATAATCTCTGGTCATTCTAGATTTTTGGTGCGCATGCTCTGCCCATAGAGCAGACCACAAGGGCCAGCCTTCACTCCCACGTGTATTAATGAGCCTTGGCCACCCATGGCCCTGTTGCAGGTTCACCGCTTTTCTTTCCTTGGTCCACTTTTGATAGGTACGCACAAGAAGCATGGATAAGAAAATATCAAAATATAAATAGGGGGTTCCTGTCCTGATGTTCCACTTCCCCCGTTGAATTTGTTGCAAGACACCACTCAGACTTCTTCTTCTTCTTCTGATTCTTCTGATTCTGAGACCATGCTACACTCTGCCTGCCGTCTGGCCTCTGCTCTCATCAGCCCTGCTAACTATCATACCACCCAATCGTTATTCATTAAATACTTTTGTCTTAAAACCATCAGCTGTCTTGTTCTGTGTCTGCGCCTGGGTCTGCACCCACAAAACAAACCCTAACAGAACAATATGACCACCATGGACTGAGTGGACACAGAAGCACTCCGGAGCGAGGTAATGGAGACTTTACTTTCCCTCTCCACCAGCTTTGGCTGCTGAAAGTGAGTGGGATGATCTAGGTTTTTAAAGGTCTGAGTACATTTTGCAATACTCAGGAACATCCAGACCCAGGTACTGGACCTGCTAACCATTTGTTTGTGCCTGACTTTGCCATATCCCATTTGAATATCATTTGAAGCCTTCTACCAAATTTGTTTTTATTTAAAGTATGGTTTGAACAGTACAAACCTAATGTTATTACTTAATCAGAAACCTGGCTCACATGCAATTGAACTTTCAAACTATGTCTTCAATATCTAACAATGAAATAAAACTTAAACTATGTTTTATACAGAGTTCACAGAGGCAGTAGGGGTGGTGGTGTAGCATCTGTGGTGGTGTGGTGTCCTGTAATATTGAGTTAATTATTCCTGATGTTGAGCCTTTACACTTTGAGTGTATTTTTTCAAAGGTGACTCTGCATGAGAACATAGCTACTGGAAACATTTAAAGACTTCCCTCTGCAACTGCGTACTTCAGAGATAAAATTATTATTATTATTATTATTATTATTATTATTATTATATTTGATGACTTCAATAAGTCATTCTACTATTGTTGTTGAGGACCCCCTTGAAAACAAGATGGTACATCTCCGTGGATTGTTTAAAATAAAGAATTAGGAGTATTGCTTAACCTGTGAAAACAGATGTACAATGTCTTTTGTAGCTCAGCAGGGAGCTTTCTGAAGTAAAAACAAAAAAACAAACCCGATCATCATCATGGGTATCTGATGAGATACGCTATCCAGGTGCACTATGGGGAATTTCAGATCCAGTGTCTTTGGAGGACATAGGACAGAGCTGCTTATGACCATTATTTTCTTTTAAATTGTGTCCCTTTTGACTCCCCCACCCTATGCAATTTCAATACAATGATAGTGGTGTACCACTTTAAACCAATTTCAAAATGGACATCCCTTCTTTTCACTCACTTACAGTATGAGAAAAAGTAGCACTTGACATCTTCACAAAGTACTAAACTTTAGACAACTTTATTAACTGTGAGAAGTTTCTTCTCTGAAGAGCTATGTGGATGAGACAGACTAGTTCCCTTGTTGTCTTGTCTTTGGAATGTTTTCTTTATCATCAAGAAGCAATTCTTAGAGACATCAATTTATTTCACTCTCACATACTGAGAAAGATTTTGTTTGGGAACATCAAAGTACTAAAAACTAAAACTAAAGAATGGTAGAAAAGCACATGACAAAACTTGCCTCATCCTTAAACTCTTCAAACATGTGAATGAATGAAAAATAACTTCAATATTTGTGTTATAATTTAGAGCAGACTGAAGACATTTTTACTCAGGCAAAAAGGCTTGTATTCAATGTTTATTAACAAGCTCTTGAAGTCCCTCCTTCTACTTTGTCAAAGCCACAATACAATCCCCCATTCAATTTTGTTATTTTGAGACTTAAACAATTCTGTTTGAAGTGTCTCTCTTTTTTTATTTTTTTAAGGATGCAGATTTGGCTTGTAACCATGGCTTCACTTTTTTGTACCACAAGATTTACATAAAAAGCCTGCAGTCTGGAAAGTTTTGAACAGATTCTGGCGAAAAGTCGACTAAGGATGAGCGACAAAATGAAAGCCTCAAGGACCGGAGGATGGGGGTGACGGTTGGGGTGTTGTGTGTGTGTGTGTGTGTGTGTGTGTGTGTGGGGGGGGGGGCAGAGGGAGGGACACTGGAGGGGGTTGCTGGGTAGCTGAGCTTTAGCCTGGCTGCGTATGAGAGCAGCAAATCCGACTTGGTTGGTAAACAGAGGCTCCAGGGACACTTCTTTTGCATGCAGGCTACTGCAGACTAGATGGAAGCCCTCTGTGATTCTAATAGAGCTCATAGAAATCACCATAGAAAATGCCTGGCTGTCAGCCACCACTACAACACAACACACTCTTGCTCAAACACACTCCAACACTGAAAATTATACAACGCACAAATACGCACAAGCAGACAAATATGCATTTATTTGTGAGCTCGCTCCCTTTCCTGCTTTGGTGTACACATCCCTCCTTGAAGAACTCAGTCTTAGCTTAAAGTATCATAAGGGCATCATCTCTCTTTAATTTAACCCCCATTGGCTTGGACTGGGCTAGTTTAAAGGAGAAGTAGTGCTTTTCAACTGTACTCAACAGCTAACAAACTAATTTTATGGTTGTGATTTTCAAAGAATGCCACACATTTCATACATTTCCAAACTGTGTGTTATGCTTTTGCCCTTGGACAGCAAAGTCAAAAGCTGACTTTGAATGGGACGCTGACTTTGTGCAGTCATGAGCTTTTTTACACCCAAATGACGTTTACATTCTGCTTCACAGAGCTAGAATTTTAATTTCATTTTGGTGTGAAGTCAGGGCAAAGAAATCAGACCCCCATTTTACACCCCAGTGACATCACAAATCTTTGGCTTCTGCCACTGATTTCTAGCTTTAGGAAAAACTGATGCAAGTTCACAGACCGAACTGTCCTGGGACACTGAAATAATCTATAAATACTTAAAATGTCTGGCATTACCCTTTAATAAGCTTTCTTTTCTGGTCTAGTCTGCAATGGACTAATACTTTGTTAACAGTATACAGTCAGTCTTCTCTGAATATATAAGAAGATGAGAGACCCCCCCTGAGAACTGTTTTCTCTTTCTTTTCTTTCCTTTCCTTTCTTTTCCTTTAGAAGGAAGCACCTGTAATTTGTCTTCATCAACTATTATGGACATCCTCAGGAACAAAACCTGGACTCGAAAAGTATCAAATCAACAGCACATTTTTCAGAAAATGGCAGATCCAATTTTATACATGTCCCTGAGGCTTCCCTCTAACTGTTGGTGTGCTGATCCTTCACTCATTTGATGCTGCTTCTTGCAGCCTAGGAGGAGCTTTTCAAGATTGTTTCTGTCTCCTGCAACCTGTGAAATGGGCCTCAATTGGGGGAATGCTAACAAGATGTCCCAATGATGTTCATTGTAGCACCTTGTAGACATGCAAGCCTGCCTTGCAAAATTGCAAATAAGCTACATGAGACAGAAGAGATGGAGTATCATTTCATTTTGACATGTGACGAGATAGGGTTGTCTTGTGGTAAATGTTGTTTTGAATCTCCAAAGAACTTACATTACTTACTTACTTACGCTATATACTCTTTACAGAATTTTCTTGATCATTTTAAAGTGTCTGAAAGGTAGAGCACAGAACCTAAATCATAGCTTGTCCTGCAGAGGATTTAGAAAGATCACAGAATACCCTATAATAAACTTGACTTACTGACCCTAAATCAGTACATGTAATGTGAAAAACTTTATTCATTTTGACTTTTTCACTCTGCTCAACCACTGCAGCTTTTCTTTTGCTGCAGAACCACCTGCTGTGTCCCATGAAATATATAATTCAAAGACCCATTCTCCACCATTATTTCTTTATATATGTTTTTGATATACTGTAGGTTTCCAGCAAATTACATATAATTTAGTTGGGCCTTCTAGAGCACATTACAAATAAAATATAAATTATGAATAAGAAATACTGAACATGTTACAAGGGATTAATTTAGCAGGTAAAAATACCAGCAAAAACATCTGTATCTTATGTCTCAATATACATCATCTGCAGACATCACGCTAAACAGCTAAAAGAAAATGTGTAACTATTATTTGTGTAATTCTCCCAGACACTGTTGAATTGTGACAAAAAGTAAAGAGGCATTGCGTTGTGGCACTTAATGAACATTACACTGATGACCCTGATTGGAAAACTTTAAAAGAAGACATAAATCTGTAAACTAGCAAAGCTGTAATTTACGTAAATTGCTGCACACAGTCACGTCACATAAACAGGATGATTTAAAAAAAAATAAATAAATACTGTTCTTGCAGGTTTTATTACTCAAAGATATATCATTCTACAGATAATTCTCATTTCTGTTTTTCATTGCTGTATGTCTGTACAAGTAATTAAACAATAACATCAAGACTTTAATCATATTTTCTGTCGTTAAGTAGGCTACAGTAACATTTTTCATGTTAGTAGAAATTGATTGGTACTTGCTCAATTGCCTCCCCTATTGATATTCTATGTGGAAATCTAACAAGTGCATAAACAAACGAGGTTTTCCTCTGACACTGAAATCACATTCCAGCAACTTTGATTAGAATACTTTATGGGTGTGGGCCAAGAGTGGTATCAAACAATATGGATTGGGTCCACTCAACATACTGCAAACTGTCAGGTTCAAATGATAAAACCAGACTGAAATTGGCCTGCGTGCAAAGGATTGCTGAGGGCAAGGATTATAAAAGGTTTTTCACCCACCACCTTGCCCCCATATTGATTTCAGTATAACTAGGAGATTTATCAACACACAATGTTTGACAGGGAGTTCAGTAACACTTAGAATTAAGTTGCAACTATACCAGGGTGGAATAGAAATGCCACCACAGCAGACATTTAGGAAAAGGCCAGCTGAGTCACGTGGCCTTTACCCACTACTGGGTATTTTGAAATATATTCTGAGATTAAATTTTTAAAGTGGTGAACCACAGCCCAAGTTCTGGGCATAGAGCAATTAAAACCGATGTCCCACTTGACATAATAAACTAATCTCTAAAGAAGTCGCTGTGATCATCAAATTTGGGCATATTGATATTAGAAAAAAATATTTTTCTACATCCCATCCTGCTGCTTTTATGGTCTATTCTGGTTCAACAGTGTCTCAGAGTAAGTGTTTTAGAATCTCAAAATCAGGAATTTATTTCACAAATCTTTAGTTAAATCTTTTAAGAAACAGATGTTATATAGGCTATCACCAAGTTTTTATCACAAGATATATTTCAATGGCATATATTAGATGGATTCTTTACTTCAGTATCTTGTGAAAAAATACATTCACTGCATGAAATTCCATTCCTTATGAGTGTATTCCCCTATTAGGAGTTTTTAGTCACATGAAACATGTCGTACATGCATTGTGCACATGTCCAAACACCAAGCTGTACTCAAGATTTTATATTTTTTGTTGAAAATTCAAGATACTATGAATAATCTTTTCTATCTCTTGGTGTATCTAAGCCAATACTTATCACTGAGAGAACATTTATACCCTATCTGTTTAACTCAGCAATGTTATCTTTATGGAAAGCAGGCTGTGAGCCTTGCGTTGCCTGGAAGCACATGTGGGATGAGATAGGAGACGGATACAAGAAGATGGGAGACAACACAGTGCACGGAGCATTGAAGCAAAAAAGCAGCAAGGGAATATGTCAAGAAATCAAAGCCCAGACAAGTTGAAGGGGAGAGGATTCAGATGCACAAACATACACTGTGTTTTTCTCAGACCTGGAGGTGGGAGAACGCAGCTCAGATCAAATTCCACTTAGCTATTTTCAAACTTGGGTCTGCTCTCAATGTAAAATAGTTTTGTCTTTTTTATTTTTTACAACACCTTGTTGTATGCCTCAAAGTGGGATGGCCAAGCCTGCAACTGACCCAGTTGTGTTAATCTGTGATGTTAACTCTCAAAAGAAATGATGGTATACATGTGCATGTCCCTCCATCCGTCCATCGTCAACCGCTTATCCTGCATACAGGGTCGCGGGGCATGTGCCTCTAAAGATGGGCAGCTGAACTGAAGAAGCCTTTACCAAGAGATAGAGTTTTGCAGCGGTTTCTTCACTATAACAGTAATAAAGCATTTAGTGTTACCAAGCAAAATCACAGCTCTTATTCTGATTTTCCTTTTTTTACTACCTTACCTGTCTTTTTGCTGTCATTGCAGGAAATTCTGCTTTGCCACACCTTCAGTGTGGCCGAAGGCCATGGCTCCCCATGGGGGATCTTTGCATGATTTCATCAACAGCACTGATGCTTTAGACTTTTGAATTATTTAAATCAAACATCTGCATTGTTGTTTACTTGTCTTCTCTTGCCTGATTGAAAACACATCTGCCAGAAATGCATCTTCTCCTAATGTTCTGTTTTCAACTTTTCTTTGTATTGATTTCGAACTTTGTTGAGTATTCCCCAATGCCTGTGGAAATCTAATTTGATGACAGAGACAACACATGCATGAACATGCATGTGTTGTCTCTGTCATCAAATTGACAGATGAGGGTATCACAACAACCCTGCTGGACTTTATTTATCACTGCTCCTCACAGATAATTAAATGCTCTTCAAATATGATTTAGATGGTTTCATTGATAAATAATAGGGGATACGAAGGTTAGCAACATTCTGTAGAGCACATCTACAATTAAGAACCATAGATGAGCATTAGAGCTTGCTTAAATGAAAGTTATCTTTGCAATTACTCTGTACTTGCTTATCTCTGATGATATTGGCACATGGCAGCACAGAATAATGATGAGACAGGATGACATTTGGCTATCCTTGTTTTGTCCTTTCCCCACTTCAATAAAAATGTAAACAATGTTTACAGTTTGTCCTTAAAGGCCAAAAACTCCTGACACAATAGTATTATAATTTACATAAATGGATGGTAAGGGACAGCATGCCACACTTGATTATTTAATTATAAAAAAATAGATAAAATGCAATTGTTACAGGACTGATATTTGGACTACAGGCATCTTAGGGACAATCAGTGATCAATCAGATCCCCTCTACAATAATTAAAAATAAGCTTACCCTACCTCTGCACACAGCATCATCTATTATCTGGCCCTAATTCCAATGCTTGATGTGTATTCCAAACTCAATGTAAAGCTAGTGATACACAAGGACACCAGTCCAAAGGATTAGTAGCAAACGACAATCTATCATGGGACCGCAGAGCACCTGCTGGGACCCAGATGTGCTTTGGCACTTTTTACAGGGTGGCTGGTGGAGCACTCCCAAAGGGACTCAGCCTACAGCTGCGAGAGTGACTGCAGTGCATCTGCCTGATCCCCACACATCCCAGCCCTTCCCTGCTGGTTTACATACAGATGTGTAAAAGCCAGTCTGGAGCGCTTTTGCATGTGCCTCAGCTTTATGAATATAATAAACATATAGGAGGATCCAAATCTGAAGAGCCCAGAAAATAGAGATGGCACATCATCGACACTGCAAGACTGGAGCGCAATGTCAGATGCTGAGTAGCAGGTGTCAGCTGATGGGATATTCTCTATCAAGCTACAGCAGGCTATATACAGCTACAATAATGTAGAAATGAAAGAGGTGAATGTTCTTGCCTATCTCTTCACTCTCTTCATTCATCTACCACTATTTTTTTAATAGAATCTTCTGTAAGAATGCAACAATTTGTCTACACAACAAGTAAGCTAGTGCATAGGCTGGAGTACTAAATCATTGTCACCGTGTTTTAATGTACATATTTTTTATGATTACAGCCAATTACCATGAAGCACATACTATGTTGTTGCAAATACTACCATGCTACAGGATGTTGTTTATCCCGTTTATTGCAGACAGCATGGGTGTAAGTGAGTCACTGGAGGGGAGGTATTTGCCGAACCTTTGCCAGGTCATAAAATCTAGTGCTTGTCCCTAGAAAGACAGAAGCACAGGAGCAGAAAGAGTTTCTCTGAGGAACAATGCCTTTCTGATTCAATTTTTGGCTGGCGGATGGTCACTGTTGCTGTCTACAGTGTCCCATTTAAGAGACACTATTGGCTTTTTATGGAGCTTTTAAGCATTTGGCTGTTTGTGCATGCAACCTAATGCATCTTTTGTGTTTCTTCATCACACCATATGTGTTGTCTTTATGTTCTGCTGGATTTCATAGATTTTGTTTGGATGTTTGAAGAACTGATTGAAATATGTGATTTGATGTTTTATCTGATGGTCTTATACAGACATCTGCTCTTGTCTTTGGTGATTAAAAGTAAGCCTCGAGGGGATGGATTGGTCAAAGGCAAATTAACCGTTCCCTTTGGTGTACCAGAATCACATTACAAAATTGTCAATTATAGACTTTTACCAGATGGACGGTTTGAGTGTCTTGTCTTCATTTGATTGGCACAGAAATGTGATCCTTGTAGGATGTGTTACCTGTAGTTTTATAAACACTGAAAATCCCTTAAAGGGCAACCTGGCTTTCAAATATCATCCCTGTTGTTGACCTGTAGCTGACCTGAAAACAGCAGAAGAGAAGTAAAAATAAGGCAAACACATCCAAAAGTAAAAACTACAAAACAGATCTGCCATCTCCACTGGTCAAAAAGGCTTATAGTCAGTCAATTCTTGAGAATAGGAGAAGGATACACAACCTGTCACATGAAGGCAAATGGCCTCGAAGCCTCGAAACAACCAACCAAGTGCTGTCATTTGTCGAGTATCTTGCCAGCAGCGACCCAGAGGCTCAGTCTGTATAAAACAGACATTTGCCCAGAGGCCTTTTTCGTGTTTTTTTTTTTTTTTTTTTTTTTGATATTTTTCTTGTAATTTATGTTCTGGAATCTACCACTAACTTCACACCTGGTATCTTGCCGCAGATTCTGAAGGCATCTGCTTTCGTTAGAAACCAGGGCAAGATGAATGTGATGAAAGATGACCTCAAATCCTGTGTGGATGAGGACTCTACATCCGGTTAGAGTTTGCCTGCCTTCTGCATTTTGCAAAGGAGGTGAAATGTCTAAAAAAAGCATACAGATACTGAGGAAAATCACAGACACACAATAAATAAAAAGTATAAGCTGACTTGTACATGCAACAAAAAATAAACAAGGGACCTCTCAAAGAAAACATATCTAAGTGTATATACTCTAATTGATATAGACTATTTGTATAAATTTAAGACAGGCAGATCTTCAGATTTTAGAGCACATAACTCTCCTGCTGTTTATTTTACAAGCTTGAATATCTCCTTTAAAAGTGCAATCACCAGGTGCACTTAAAATTATATATAATCTGACAGTGTATGTATAAGCCATTTTTCCACTTTTCTTGGAAATTTGCTCGAGTTGGAGTTTTTGTTATACAGTCAAAAGACAAAATATAATTTTTTTTTTTCCAGTTATCTCCAGTAATAACCTCCAGCGCTGACCAATTACCCTTGAGCATAATTACAAATGATTTTAATTGGATTATCAAACCAAGGTTTACGGGATTATCCATTTTTAATCAGAGCATCTAAAGTCCAATTAATTTAGGTGGAAATATTGCCACAGTTTGTTTGTTTTTCAATTCTTTTATTTGGATATATTTGTGTCACTCTGAAAACCAGCAGTCTTTCATGCCTAAAAACAAAATACTTTAGGTCCCCCCCCGCAGTGTATTCCAAATGAACTATATGACTGATCTGCTACCCTCATCAGCAGGACGTTTCTCAAGTTTGGGCAATTGAAACTATTATATTACTATTACTATTAATATTGTCATCCTGATTACACTTTTAATGATCAATAAAAGAAAACAGTCCTGACTGTTAGGAGGTCACAATCCTGACCATGTCTCTGTTGTCAAAATCTATCGATCCATCATTTTCTTCCATAAAAATTATTACATTTGGACAAATCTACTCCACAGGTGTTTTTACTTGCAGCTGTGTGACTGTTTAGGGTCATCATAATTAGAAACATGTCCCTTACCTCACTGTGAACCTCAAATCTTTTCACCACTTATTTCTGCCCTGGTGACACATTATCTGGCTAGATGGGTGCATGTGCTCACATGAGCAATAATAACAGCTATAAGGGTGCCTTGGTTTCTGTGACTGCTAATGTGACTGTTAATTATGTGTTGTCTTGTACAGAAGAGCTAGATAGAGCTCAAGTGTTACAGAAGGGTAATCTATTTATTTCTGATTTATGTTACTACAAGGGCTCACACACACAGGGTGACTGCAGCTTTTTTTCTTGTAATGAGTTAATAGGATCCTTAACTTATTTATGAATATAAGGGTGATTTAAAAAAAAAAGGATATCACTAATGTTGGATTCATCTGTAATAAATTCAAAAACTTCTTAAGGAAAAACTTAAACATTTAAACAATGTCCCAAATGTCCCTTTGTTTCCTTTACAGGCTCATTGCTATTCAGGGTCTGGCTGTTGAAGGGGTGGAGATCCAGGCATGGGGCAGAAGGTAAGGATACATCTATGACATCTACTGAACAGGTTGCCAGTCCATCACGGGGCTTATACATTGACAGACACTTATGCGTAATTAGGAGTGCACCTGACCTGCATGGGAAGATACCCACGTTCTTAGCTTGTAACAGAGCTGAGGTCTGGAACGAGACATTTTTTGCCTTTACTGTTGTGCTACCTTCATACGTTCAAAAAGAAAAAAAGACGATTTGTTATCAGAGCAGAGGGTTCTGTTCCTTGCACAGATTTCTTGTAATGTAGATGAGGTGTTCTGCTATTGTGCTTTCAGTAAATGTGTCAGAGAACGGCACACCTTTAGTCAGATATCCATGGGAAATAAATATATGGTACTGGATAAATTATGTTTTTTGGTAAAACGCAGGCAACCATGTGAGCCTACCTGAACACAGCTATACTTGTTGGTAGTAAATAACACAAAACAGGCCACCAAAGTTACAGTGTTACATTGCACTTAGGAGATCTAAAAACCTACCTCTGTATACATTAGCCATCAAAGATGGCTGAGGTTAATGATAAAGGCATTGGATAAACTTGCAGTTTCCAAAATTAACTTTTTGGCTCACCTGTCGGGAGCTGGCAAACTAGAAATTGCGTGCCAGGAATACTTGCCAAAAAGAGTGAGTGTTAATTTAATATTTGTTATTCACAAGTCAATAAAACCAAGGCATTCAAACGTTCCTATCACAGTTCACGGCCAGACTGGTAGTGGACTCTCATTGATTTTTTGTTTTCCTTCCAGACATATTTTTACCACATTTAGCATCTGATTACCACTCCTTCACTCATCTTAATGTTACTATTGCCACCTTGAATGCCACTACTACGTACACACAGTATAACTGCTGTTTACTAACCACAACCAGCTTGGAGTTTTCAGCTAAGAGATACAGATTTCCAGCATCTGTCTGAAGAAATGAACAACAACAAAACAGTTTTTAAGAGCTCAGTACATATTATCACGGAATATATTATATAATACATACATAATACTTGTTTTTGATTGTATGATGTAGGATTCATTTCCTCTTACTAATTGGACTCTCAGTGAGGCAGTGACTGTTGAATCAGGTTTTGAGGGGAGTTGTCAAAATCTGCTGAAAGTCATCTAACCATGCAGCTGAAGTGTGCTTTAATAAGGTATCCTTGAAGACTATTACAAAAAGTGTTGATTCTGTGTCTCTGTGTTGGAAATGACAAACTTACTATTACTTTTTCAGTACTGTCAGTATGTAACTAGTGAGTCAAAAAAATCTGATCTGATCTGAATCAGAACAACACAACATTTGAATCAGAACACCACAAGTTTGGGATTGCCTTAACAAAAGCATAGAAACAATACAGCAACAACAAAGTAACACAGACATCAAAGGTGTATCATTACAGGCCATAGATGATTTCATTTCAAGTGTGTCATACATAAACTGGCCAGGCATCTTTAAATGTATCACTTTCAGCAATGTCATCATCATGACCTTATCTAGTTTAATCACAATACAAGAATAGTGTCTTTGTAGAGAAAACAAGCTGTAGAATACGTCATGTTTTTTAATGTATAAATAACAGCAGAAAAATAGACTTTTAAAGAAAAGAAATAAATAATGTTCTAAAAACACAGTACTTTCATCCATCTTTGAGAAACAGCATTGCATATAAAAAGCCAAGCATTCCTACCATTATACACCAACAAGAATTCTTCAAATGGATTGAGAAGCTCAAAAACTATGTTTCTTGCTGCCATTTTAATGGCAAATTTAATGCAACTTTACCAACAACCACAGAGAGAAAAAAAGGACATAAAAGTGAAAGCTGCTTTGTTTCACAGGCTGCTGCTCTCGTGGGTTTACCGAGACATACGGTTACTGCTTTTTTGTCTGCTGGAATCTTCTGTGTGGGCCTCCATCATTATAGCTGACATGTGATATAAAACAAGCAAAAGGATTTGTACTAGTTTTTGTCTAGTGCATAGAGAATGTAAGATTAAAACCGTAGTCAGATACGACTGATGGCAGGGACCCCATGTTTGCAATTGCAGTTTGCTGTGAGCCGTCTGTCTGAATACATGGAACTGTTTATTGGAGATCAAAATGTACTGTATCACCATATCAGACAGAGACCTTGTGGAATCTCATTTTTACCATCTGAGTTGGGCAATTATCCCACTAAATGCTGTGCTGTCAATATTTCAGGATTAGGAAAGAAAGAAAAAGCTAGTGTGAGAATAATGGCGAAAGGGAGAGCAACTAATCCCCCCCAATGCAGTTGAGTAGCATTATAGCTTGCCACAGAATAAACCTTGGTGCCACACCTGACCTTAAGATGAACTTTTCACTTACAAATTAAATCTATCTTAAATCTATCAGACTGTAGCATCAGAAACCATAGGAAATATGATCACTGGATCCAGTTATTCTGCTCAGGATAAAATGTCAATGGGCATTAGCTAATTTCATCAGTGATGCTTTTTATTAAATTCTTTTAAAAGCCATTCCGGTTTCCTTGCCAAAGATGTCATATTAATTTAAGGCTGGAGACCTTGAAAGAAGGATAACCCAATTTGTACATTAATATGGTAAGTCTGTGGTACATTTTGAGGGAATTAAAAGCACATGCAGCAAAATATTGCCTCTGATACAGAGATACTCAATTGCAGGGTATGGCTTTTAAAGTCAGAATTATCAAAAAGGCATACCTATTTTATTGTAGAGTGTTAATTTCTCTAGAAAGGCAATTGTACAATATACAATAAAACACACCGGTTCTCTTTATTTGGTAATAAAACAAAATGTCCCCTTAAGAAATTTTAATATTGGCTATACTAGGCTATAGAACGTGTGCATTTTTGTCTGTAGATCTTATGACTTTACAATTACTACCTGTTGTTTTGCACCATGTTGTTAGTCCAGGAACTGTCAAACCCTACATCCCATATAGGTCGGCATGGCTCACCAACACTGCAGAGAAGCCTCGGCTGCAGTCAAATGCCTCATAAGCTTAAGAAGCAGCTTATCGTGTCTTGAGCATGAACATCCTTGTACATTGCTATAGACTCCTATTAAAAAGAAAGATGAGAAGAAATACAAGGCTTTTTATTGTTCCCACTCACTTCTCCAGCACTTCTCTGTTTGCATGGTTTCCATGGTAACAAGTGTAGAGCTTTGCTCATCCTGAACTGCCTGAGTTTATGCACCAAACCAGTAAAAACATTTTCAAAGAGAATTATAAAGTTATGTAATTCAGAGTAGTATACTGTTTGATTAAGCAGTTTAATTGTTCTTTCTGCAAACAACCAAACTTGATACATTGGCAACTGGCAAAATATTTTGAGCACAACTAACACCAACAGTGGCAGATACAAATGTACGGCCCTTGCAAAGGACTAAGGACTAATGGTGAAGTATCGTTTAACTTCTTCAAACCATCAGATGCACAAGGTTTACTATGAGGACCAGTCAGATCATGTTAAAGTTTGTTTTCAGTTTATTGAAAAATATACTACATGAACTTTTACGTTGATGTATTGTCAAATATAGCATAAACCTACCAGTCTGGCTTGTAAGTAGTTAGTAAGTAGTATTTACAAATATATCTGGGTAATAGTTTGACAGCAAAGGCTGAAACTAAGCATTTGGAATAAATATTATCAAATGAATGAAAAATTTCATTATTCTCTGATAAGACTTCCTACTCTGATAATAATAAAACCATTACATTATTTATATTCCATATTCCAAAATGCACTAAAGGAAACAGTGAACTAAAAGCAACTAAAAATTAATATATTATCAGAGTTTTTCATAGTTACTATAAAAGTAGAGTGATGTTGTGACTTATTTGCAGACCATTTGTCCTGCTGTGAAACACCCGGGCATGTCACTGTCATGTCAGTATACTATAGGTCACACTGCGTGGATGAATACCGGCTTAAAGGGCATGAACCGATCACTGACAAAAGTTGTGATCTGTAAGCCAATCTGAAGTCAAACAAGCCTGTGACACTGCCATATATGCACACCAGATCTCGATCAGTGAAATAGTTCAAAGTTCAAAATGTTTACTGTACATTGTATAATTCATTGAGTACGAAATGACGTCCCAATAGTCAATGGAAACCAGATTTTCAACCAAATGAGGGCTGGATTCAAAATCACGAAAAAAAAACTTGTGCGACTTTCATCACTGCAATTCATAATGTGACTTGGTAGTGTGTGTGGCCCCAATGTCCCTGTATGCACTCCCGTCCAGCCATGCTCATGATGAGATGGTGGAGGAACCACTAGGAGAAACCAAGGGTCCACTGCACCAGTGTAAGGTCTGACAATGGCTCTGAGGATTTCATCACGGTACCTAACAGCAGTCAGGGTACTGTTGACAAGCATATGGAGTTCTGTGCAACTCTCTAAAGGATAGGCCTCCCCAGACATCGCTGACCCACCACCAAACCGGTCATGCTTGATGATGTTGTAGGCAGCATATAGTTTACCACGGCATTTCCAGATTTTTTTCACATCTGTCACATGTGCTCAGTGTGAACCTGCTCTCATCTGTGAAGAGAACATGGCGCCAATGGCAGACCTGCCAATTCCGGTGTTCTCTGGCGAATGCCAATTGAGCTGCACGGTGCTGGGCAGTGAGCACACATCCCACTAGTGGACGTCGAGCCCTCATGCCACCCTCATGGAGTCTGTTTCTGACAGTTTGGACAGTAACATGCACACCAGTAGCCAGCTGGAGGTAAATTTGTGGGGCTGTGGCAGTGCTCCTCCATTTCCTCCTCGCACAAAGGAGAAGATACTGGTCCTGCTGCTGGGTTGATGTCCTTCTACGGCCCTGTCCAGCTCTCCTAGTGTAATGGCCCATCTCATGGTATCTCCTCCATGCTCTTGAGACATTGCTGGGAGACACAGCAAATCATCTTGCGACGGACTACCTGTGGAACCTGAATGGGCAGCAGGTACCGCCTCATGCTACAAATAGTGACAAGGACACTAGCAATATGCAAAACTAAAGATTAATCAGTCAGGAGGGATAATGAGAGAGAAACAGGACAGACTGATACCCCTGAAATTTAGCTGACTTGATGTTACTGGGATACTGGGATGATTAAGTGTTTCCTTTTTTTAAGCAATGTATAATCATTAGTAAAGCCACTAGGTAGTAGTGTGACATGCTATGGAAAACTGCATTGGAAAGTGCAGGAACTGTACTGAGCATGGTTGACACAAATACAGGAGCCAATTTGTGTCTGGGTATGTGTGAGGATATATGTTTTGATCCACCAAATTCAGACTGCGCTCTAATTAATGCAAAGTGATATTGGCAGACAATTGCCATTTAATCGCAGAGCACCAACCGGGAAGAGAGTGCATCTTCACTTAAAATAGTTGATGACTTTATTGCCATAAGGCAGAAACAATTGCTTGACAGTCAGATTGTGACTTTTAATTTAAAAGAACTGCCAGTAAACACAGAAGGCTGATACACCAGTGAAATTATGGACCTTACCGGAGCTGGCGGGTATGAAGACAACCACAAAAAAAAAACAGACAAAAGAGGAGTAAAAAAAAATAATTTACTCTACATTTCCTTTGGTTGAGAAATTAAACAAGGAGGGCAGTAAGGAAGCTATTTTTTTAAAATGCCTCCAAGTAATGCATAAGAGTGACTAGTAATATGAATGCTCTTTTATATTTTTAGCTGCTTTTCATTGTCTGAAGTTATAAGAAGCAGCATATTATATTAAAATACAGAGCCTGGCAGGTATTAGTGGTAAACTTTTTGACAATTTGTGCATAGGTAATATGCAGCCTCAAATTGTTAATTTGCTCCCTTGAATTAATAATTTGGGTGAATGATTTTATAGAAGTAATCTGTTATCCTGTAAATATGTTCAATGAGTGTGAAAGGTAAAACAGCCCAACTCTGAAGTATATATACACTATCCTAGTATATAAATGGGTCATTGAAATTATTCATAACCTGACCAAAAGCTTGCCTGCAAAGGGCAAGGGTAGACTAGCCTTCCAAAGTACCGGGAATTTTCCCCGTGGGACGATAAAGCACACAGTATTAAAATTAAGACAAAAACTGCAGTTGAAAATCAATTTGTAGGTGACTTGATCGATTGGCCCATAGTGTGTTGTTACTGGTCCGGACAGGGAATCAATCACACACTCCACATCAGAACATAATAAAACAGTTGAAACACAGCCCTAATCTCTAGCCCGGTAAACTGTACTTGACAAATCATGGATAAAAACATGCAACGAAATGCAAAGGTGGTGCTGAAACGTTGAGTGAGAAAAAAGAAAAGAGGTTGCTCAAGGCAGGTGCAGCAATGACATCCTGATGAGAGCATAGCAGCGGTGCTTTCCCTTTTTAAAAAAAGCTGCATTTGATATCATCCAGTGGTTACATCATTAACCAGTTTGCATCCACCGGTTAATGTAACCATCATGGCTCATACGCAGAACAATTTCTCCATATGTTCCCATTTTGATTTATATAGCTAACATAACTCTAACAAAAATTGTTATTGATGAGTAAAGGGCAAAGCCTACAATGTAGATCTGCCAGTTGCAATTTAACTGAAAAAATTACAAATCACTACCAACCAGAGCAGGGCTGAAACTAACATTTTCATTTCAGATGATTTGCAGATGATCAGAAAACAGTGAAGAATGAAGAACATTCATGTCTTCAGATGTCTTGCACTTTTATCTGGCCAAAAGTGCAAAATCCAAATCCTCACAGTTTGCTTGCTCTCCGCTTTTGTGTGCTCCGAAAAAAAGATCCAGCCCAGGCTCTGTAAATGATAAACAGAAAAAAGTAGTGTGGACCTTGCCACACAACATTGTTCCAGCCAATCAGCAGTAGGTTGAGTTAGTGCTAGTGCATTGGCAGAGAGAGTTCTATGCACCAGCACACTCTAATGTGCTGGAGCACTTTCTAATGTGCTGGACTCCAGGCACTGTGAAGAAGCAGAGGTGACCAACACTGGAGAACCCTTAAATATTTGACATTTGGGGGGCGGAGCTGCAAAGGGAGACCAGAAGGGAGGGGTGTATTTGTTTGGTTGAGTTCAAATATTAACAATCCTTCTGCATCTTACTCTCCTTTTAAATGTTTCACATTTTTTATTGCTGCAATTATGCTTTCATCAACTGTTTTGATCAAACAATTTTTGTGAGTTCCATGTCATAACATTTTATGCTTTGCAGCACTGAATTCAAAATACTCTTTGTAGGACTGTGATGGTTTTTGTCTGCGCGCACACATACACACACACACACACACACACACACACACACACACACACACACACACACACACACAAACACACACTAAAAGTCATATCCAGAATGCTTAATGACCTCATTTAACTGAGGGGAGGTGAAGGTGCTCTTAGCCTGCTACATTTTCCTAATTGTTTTTTAATTACACCTCAGACTGTATCATCTGCAGTAATTTGAGACAGCAGGTCAGTTTCCTGATAGAGTGATACAACATTAATGAAAAATAAGCTGTGGTTGTTTTAAGGCTGTAACTGTAATCTATTCTAAGTTGTTCACAAGGAAATTGGTTGAAATTACGTTTTTTATTGTATGTTAATATATTAGAACCCAAATTGCTCTGCCTTAATTCTGATGTAATTTTCACTGAGTCCCACATGTACTTTGCATTGCTGGAGTCAGTCACAGACATTAGTGCAGCTGTATTTGACAAAGATTTCACCCTCCAACAGGCTCCATAGGCTTGCCTGTAATACCTGTCTGTCTGGACTGCAGGGTGCTTCTGTAAATTCATGAGCTTCAGCAGTGGAAACATTTTGAGTGTGAAGATCTTATGGCATACAGATGACGAAACTGAGTTCCCTGCCTCTCTGCAAGCCTGGCAACATCCAGCTGTCTCTCCAGTAGTCTTCAGAAGATGATGACCTTGAAGTCAGTAGCAAGGCACCCTTCCACTCCTGTGCCCATTGAAGATTTCAGAGAGTTTCCCCCTCTGTCCCAGCAAAACGACTTCCCAGTTAATATCTCAGCAATGGCTGAATGTGTTCACCTCCCCACACAGCTCTCTGCTGGAACTTGGCCCCGTGTTTCTGGGTGCATGTGACTTCAGACAGACTTTGGAAATGCTGCTGTTTCATGCTCCTTTCATGGGCAAGCTTTGGCAGTTGGTCAAGTAAGTCTGGCAGGAGACCTTGCAATAAAAGCACCAGGCTCCAAGTTTTGTGACATCAATAGACTGTCAGGCAAATCTGAGAAATTCCACTCTAGTGGTTATTTGGATGAAGACGTGGTGGTGTATGTTGTTCCTCCTACAGCAAGCTGGTCAGGCAGTAGGCGTTCAGCTTCTCCTGTAGTAGTGTGATAAAGAGATGGTAAAATATCTGAATGAAATCTACCTCTTCATTGCTACAGCCAGCAGCTACGTTGATCAGTGTCAGCTCTGTTAACAGGTAAGCAGCTAATGCCTTCCTCTGAGCAGAAGAAATACACATTTCTTATATATTGGGTCAGCTGAACTTGCTTAGTCCATTGCATGAGGGTGGATTGTGTTTCAAAGACAAATGTGGTTGCAGAACTGTACAATCTTACTGATCTAACATCAGCAAACTGTGTTGGCCTCCACCTGGTTGCTGGTCAACATGATTGATGGCCACAGTTTGCCATCTTTAGAATGTTCCACTCCAGGATGGTAGTGTACCTAGGTTCCCCTGGGTGTGGGGTGTACCCCAGTTCTGTGATGTAGAGACAGTGGGCACAGTGGGCACTTCATCTTGTCTGTATTTTTCAGGTACCACCAAATACACTTCTCAAAAAGATTAAGGGAACACTTAACAAATTGACATAACAATTGTCAATGGAAACCAAAATCACCGACCCAGTGAGGACTGTATTCAAAATCACACCAAAAATATTTATTTTTTTAAACATCTGGATGTGTCATCCTGGAGGAGCTGGACTACCTGTGCAACCTGAATGGGCTGCGGGTACCATCTAATGAAACGAGTAGTAACAAGGACACTAGCAAAATTCAAAATTAGAGATCAGTCAGGAGGGAGGGATAAGGAGAAAGCAATTGTCTGTGACCACCACCTGCAAAACCATTCCTGTTTTTGGGGTTGCCTTGCTGTTGCTTCTTCAGTGAACTTGTTAACACTTTCATTTGCACCAAAACAAGTGACATTGATTAACAATCACTTGTACATCCTAAATGGACATCTTTTTTGTGCATGCAATAGGTTTGCAAAGTGAAGTCTCCAAAGGGAGTTCCCATCTCCCACAGAAAACTCTGCTCTAAACTGGCTGAAAAAAACACGTTTGTAATCCAGCTGTCCCTTTCATACCTGTGATGACACATGGATGAAAGCAAAATGCACCTCATAATGTACGTCATAATGCTCGCCAAGTGGCTAG
Source organism: Micropterus dolomieu (assembly GCF_021292245.1). Lineage (NCBI taxonomy): Eukaryota > Metazoa > Chordata > Actinopteri > Centrarchiformes > Centrarchidae > Micropterus > Micropterus dolomieu. The sequence goes on from NC_060168.1 coordinate 18,315,942, forward strand.
TCTGACATGCCCTCAAAAACACCGGTGGAAAAACACTGAGCTGCAGCACACACCTATCCTCTCCTTTCCAAACACTAGCTACCCTCCAGGAAGTCAGTGGACATAAAGTTGTTACTGTGATGGAGAGACAGAGCTCAGTTATAACTTTATGGATGATTTATACATTTGTTACAGATTAATAACTCACCAATCACAAACTCTTGCTCCAGCCCATGTTGCTAAACTGTTATGGGGATATCCAGCTGAACCGAAGCCGTGTTTACCGGCTTCTCATGACCCGCCCTTCTCTGCTTCTGATTGGCTAGTAGTCCTTAACTAGGAACTGCGCATGTGCAACTCCCAACAAAGATCATGTAGAAGCAAGATGTACCACTCCATAGCTAAAACGAAGCGTTCAACACACAGGGTGAAAAGAGGAGCAATGTGCAGTATGACAATGATACGGTGTTTTTTGAAAATAATAATATGGTGTTTTTTGAAACCATGTTAACCTGTTCTGGTACAACCGCTAAATAAGATTTTGAACCTGAAAATGAGCATAATATGACCTCTATAAGTGACTTGATGTTATGCTGTTAGGATTTAGTCTTCCCTTATTTTTTTAGGCAGCGATTGTTGTCCCTTCCATACCCTATCCCTTTTTGAAGGAAGTAAAAGCTACTGGTTCTTGTTATCGTGTCCTTGTTGTCCCTACAAGGCTAAATGGGAGAGTCCTGTTTAAAAGTGAATGGAGGTTGGTCATTGTAACCCTATTTCTACAAGATTCTCGTACTTAAGGTGCTGATTCCGTGGATGCTGGTTTGGGGATGAAACAGCCATTTATACAACCAATATCAGTCTGCATTGGTGGGTCCATCCTGATTAGCCAAACAAGTACCTGCAATTATCAGTGTGCTGACCCTACAGTAGTCAGTGGGCTGGCTTACAGATCCTGCTGGAGGACTCTATCTGTGCTAATAGAACTAAAGTTACAATCTAGGTACAATGATGGTGAACATTTTGTTCTAACTAAAGTTAGCCTAATGGTAAAGAAATCACATATTTGAAAGCCCACAGAAAGCATGTTTGCTTTTCTCCTTGTTTTCTCTTCCCCGCTGTGCTTTCATTATGTGTCAATCTCGACCAACTCCACTGAAGTGGAAGCAGTCAATATCTCCTGTACTGTACCATGTGAAGAGTCAACTCTAATCGTGGACTGCATTGGGTGCATTGGTCCTCTATCTTCCAAATTAAATGTGCTGAAGCAGAAAGAACAAGAACCTTGATTGCTTTTAAAATACTACTTGCTTAATATAGAATGTTTAGGCTCTAACACATGAGAGAATTTCTGAACAGTGATTTCATTTTATTTGTGATTTTGCCAGGTAATTGTTTAGTCAAACAGTATGCCACAAAATTTAAGACTAAAATTTAAGTTTCATCCCAACAACATATAAAACCAACAAGTCTCCCTAAGAAGCTTTACAACTTGCAGTCAACAGTAGCTCCTCTAGGCTACCGAATAGTTCATTTTTATGTTGTCTACCAGCTGTTGAGTTCCATTAGTAGGTTATTTTCATAATATGGAATTTAGTATTAAGTTGTTATTTAGATGCATTTAATATAATTAATTCACTTAGTATTCAGTATGGGGAAACAAAGTTGTCGGCAAGTACCTACCCCAGTAGGGCAGCATACTGTAACACAGCTACAATGGCACCCATTAGACTACATTGTTAAATGTAATAACCAAATGATGGTTGCTGCCGGTGGTAATGGTGCCTTAAGGTTATAGCTGTCAGTGATCATCTCCAGCAATGAGCATTACAGGCTAAGTCCTCCCCTCACCCATCCTCCAGGACCCATAAAGGCCACCCTGCGCTTTTGTTCAGGCAATCAAGATATGCATGGACATTAGTTTCGAAAGCCAAATGGTGCAATTCAACCCTGACCTGCCTTCAGCATAAAATGAATTGAGACTGAATTATTCTCCCCCAGTTACTTTCCTATGCAGCACCATCATAAAGAGCAGTCGCTCTAATTTCCTTTGACAAATTGTTAAAGAGCCCCGGCACTAATGTGTCAATTCATCTCCACTCAGACTACTTTAGTTCAGTACAATATCCGCACACCCTATTTAAACAAAATACAAACTGCAACACAATATACCGTTTTGTTTACACAAAAATAGCACCAACCAAAACTAATCTGCTGCCTTAGTCCCAATATAAATTAACACCTTAAACTGTCAATATAACATTTATGTAAAAGCAATCATTTTGTTCCTTTAGAAATTTAGATTTTTCTCTCGAATTGAATTTGTTCAGAATATGTAGTGAAAATGATCTGCAATTAAATGGAAAAGTTCTCACCTCTTCATGTTTTCCTTAGTGGTAGTGCTGGCTTACAATGTCATAGAATTAGTTAGGGATGGTAGGGGTATGTCCCTGCCAATATCCAGTGACTACTGAATTGTCCCTAGCAATAATTTTGATTAAAAAAATTAAATACAACCACTGTTGTTTGTCCTTGTCTAGTCTATGTATTTTGTAGCCTACACAAATGCAAGCAAATTAGTGAGAGCAATATTAGTAACAACGTTTACCTGAAAGGGGGGATTGTATTAGGGCCAGTGTTAGAAAAAGAATAGTAATCTGAGATTTCAAGAATTAAGGCATACAATTATAGAACAAAAATGTAATATTACAAACATAATAGAATAGGTTGCACTGAGTCATATGTGCTTCTGTTATTATTTCCTGTCAATCTACAGTTATTTAGACTTGTGTTAGTTTGCACTGCAGTGTAGCATCCTTCATCTGACTAGTAGCTCTGTGATGCTGCGGTCTCTGTGTCCCCCTTACTTAGAGAAGTCTTTGCCGTGTTTGGGACTATTTAAATTTATTCCTGATCAGAAGTCTTTTCAGTTAGTTTAGGTTTCCCCCCTCTGATGAACAGGACACTCGTCTCATCCAGTACAGACCCAAACAGGTTTCTGTGTCTGTCAGACGGTCAGAAGGAGATCAGCAGAGCAAAACCATAGGCTAATACACAGTAGAGTATAGGACAGGTAGATTTATAAAAAAAAATATTGTAATACTGGATTACAACTTCTCAAATATTATGACTTTATTCTCAAAATGTCAATAAAAAAACAAGTGGGATTGTTTTTCAATGTACAGAAAGCTTTGAAAATAAACAGAAAACTTGCTGAAACACAGGGGTTTAAAAAATAATTTAATAAAAGACAAAAGATACAAACAAACAAAAGACACAAAAGAGGAGGGAAGACTAAACCAAGACTACATGTGTGTTGACTCATGAGGGATAACATTAAATAAGTTTATCTATGGGAGAATACATATTTGAAAGCAATACAGAAAGCCTGAGAGCCTTACTGCATTATATTCCATTCTTTTTTTGTATTTTGAATTGTCACCTGTTGCCTGAATTTTTATGTACTGACCAAATGGACAGAGAGAGAGAGAGACAGACAGAGGTGGCCACAGCCAATTGAAAGCTGACAAAAAACCTTTTTCCCCAGACTGCACAGGTACACTAAAATTACACTAAAATGACAGATCCTGTCATTAAATAAGGACTGACAATGTCCTTTTCATTGCAGCCCTTGGTCAATTGCATGCTTGACAAAACAGGTGTGCTGCTTAATGTTTTAAAAGAAGCATATCCTATTGACACCTTTAATTGAATTTTCAAATAAGAGTGCACAAATACATTTGAGGGTAGTAATCATCACAATCTTAGCTGAAAAAAGCCAGGCAAAAGTATCACTATTTTGGTTAAGTGCAAATTGCCCACTAGCTTATACAATACAAATGGTTCTGTGATTGTCTGTGAATACTACCAAAGATGGAAAAAAGGTCATGATTTTCTACATGACCTATATTAATTGCTGTTTATGATAAACTGACACATATTATAATTTTTTCAGCTTCCTGATCAATGTGGAAGACTTTGCTTTATAAATTAAAATACAAAAAAAAAACAACATTTTGAGTCATAATGAATAATAATGTTCTTGGATGCTGCTTGCCTCTTTGGAATCATTGTGATGATTTCCATTTACCAGGAATTAGAGGAAATATACACTGCTCCAAAAAATTAAGGCAACACTTAATCATAACAGTATAACAAGTCACTTAAATTCAGGGATATTAATCTGTCCAGTTAGGAAGCATAAGTGATTGTGAATCAGTGTCACCTGTTTTGGTGCAAATGAAAGTGATAACAGGTGCACTGGAAAGGCAACAGCAAGACAACCCCCAGGGAATGGTTTTGCAGGTGTTGGCCAGAGACAATTACACTGTCCTTCTCCTTCCTGACTGATTGTTCTTTAGTTTTACATTTGCTAGTGTCCTTGTCACTACTTGTGGCATGAGGCGGTACCTTCAGACCATTCAGGTTGCTCAGGTTTTCCAGCTCCTCCAGGATGGCACATCCATACATGCCATTACAAGATTTGCTGTGTCCCCCAGCACAGTCTTAAGAGCTTGGAGGAGATACCAGGAGATTGGCCATTATGAGGAGAGCTGAACAGGGCATCAACCCAGCTGCAGGACCGGTATCTGCTCTTTTGTGCAAGGAGGAAGAGGAAGAGCACTGCCAGAGCCATACAAAATGACCTCCAGTGGGCTACTGGTGTGCATGTTTCTGACCAAACCGTCAGAAAGACTCCATGAGGGTGGCATGAAGGCTCATCTAGTGGGATCTGTGCTCACAGCCAAGCAGCGGTCAGGGGTGCATTTCCCGTACAACCACGGAAGGTAGCATTGAACTATCTTGGTACGATGCATCGTTAAACTAACCAACATCTGAAGTACGACCGTTTCCTAAAACTGTCATACCTTGTTATTATCACTGTGGTTTGAACTAACTTAGTTTGAACAAACATAGTTCGAACTAACATGTTTCCAGATGTTCTCACAAAACGCTGTCTAAATATGTCAGTTGTGACCAATATTAAGTGACATTATTATGCTAACTTATTATTTATAACCATCTATAAGCACAGACGGAGCCCTCTACTGGACTCTATGGGTACTACCTCCTTCAATCACACGCACGCACTTGCCCACTGAAACTTTATCGTGCACGTAGCCGACCAATAGGACGTCGCTAACGATACGTGCGTGACCTATAAATAGCAGTGTCCCGACTGCCTCAGCATCCGACCACCTCTTCAGCAGACGGCGTCAGAGCGGCAGGGCTCATCGGTGGAGGGCTCTGCCTGTGCTTATAGAGCTAGGGTTACCATATCGTAACCTTTGTTTTATCTCACACAGGATCCGCCCTCTACTGGATTCTATGGGTACAGTGGAGTCTATGGGTGGAGCCCGATGACTGTCCGCCCTAGCCGCGACAAGCCAAAATCCACCACACCAACCCGGTCGTGCCACAGGCCGAACAAAGCCCCGACCACCACATCACCTAGTGACAGAATGGTGGGACACCCCTGAGAAGGCCGCTGGACCGATAGGGGCTTGGCCTGACCATTAACACCTGCACTGCCCTGACTTCTCACTGAAATGTCAGGCACTGCCAGTGTATTTGAAAGGGAGGGGGGTCATGCAAAAACTAGAGACATCGTCTGGTGTTTTGGTAAGGATCTGTAGAGACTCAATCAGACATGCATTGCTTAAGGATTGTTTTCAAGAGCCTTAGTGAACCCCTCTCGCCACAGGTTACCTCCAGACATCAAAAGTACCACCTGTCCTGGCCAAACCTGATTCCTTTTCCCACAGAATGGCTGAGTCATAAAACACCACTCCCTCTTCTTTTTAGCTGATGTGCAAATGTGATAAGCCAGGAATGCGAAAGGGTGGACACTAACAACCCCTGCCTTCTTGAGCCAACAAATGTTTCATTATAAACTGTGTTTTGTTCTGTTTAAATAATAATCCTTGCTAAGTTGGCAGTGGCGTTTGCCTCTTAGTTTAGTAGTAATGACCCTGTTGTTATCCTTTAGTGATGTTTGAAGACTAGAGAATAAGAAAGTAATCTTGAAAAGTTTCCTAATTTCCTTTTTGTTTCTTTTAATTTCTCCCTATTATTCCCTAGTAATCACTGCTTAGTATTAACTAATGCTTTAGCTAAATGTTTCATATACAATTTCTTATTAAAACATTCATCCGCACGTTCGTGTGTATAACCCGCTTCCCAGTTCCTAGTTCAAGTGGTGAATCTCAAAGTTGAATATTTACTGTCCTCTCATAGAACCCGAGCTCCACCAAGAGGACAGAAAAGGTATAACACACAAGCATTTAAAACCCTGTTTACACCGACAATGAGCGCCAAATATCTATCACAATGTCATTGTATAAACAGATTCTTGCTGCAATGCTTACATCTAAATTGTCTCTTGAGTTAAAACATGTAACCATCAAGTTTACACTGAAAACATGTAGTTAAGCTTTGTTACGCCTTATATTAAGCATATAACAATTAAGAAACCATTAACCCTCTAGTGTTTAATCTTGTTTTGCTTGTCTTTATCTAAATGTTTAGAACCAAGTATTTTTCAAATATTGATATTGTGGAGACAGTGGTTAGCACTGTCGTGCCACAGCAAGAAGGTCGTGGGTTCAAACCCCGGTTGCCTTGGCCTTTCTGTGCGGAGTTTGCATGATCTCCTCGTGTCCGCATGGGTTCTCTCCGGGTGCTCCGGCTTCCTCCCACCATCCAAAGACATGCAGGCTAGGTTAATTGGTGTCTCTAAATTGCCCTTAGGTGTGAATGTGAGTGTGAGTGGTTGTCTGTCTATGTGTGGCCCTGCGAT
>NC_060168.1:18322736-18354157 GCF_021292245.1 Micropterus dolomieu
GCTTTCGTGAACTTCCTTTACTTTTGAAATTCTGATCTTTTTGTTTCGTACTTTAAAACTTCCTTCAGAAGAGCTGAGAAAGCTTTGGAGCTGCCTGGGATGAAACTTTCCCCAGACTTGTTAAAACTCAGCAACATTAAATAGCCTATATCCCCGGGGCCTCGCGAACCTATGGCGAATGTATGTGTCTTATTTGATTTTGTTGTTTTAATGTCATCCGATCGTTCTAAGCAACTTTGGACCCAGAAACCCAGAAGCCCGTTCAATTGAGTGTGTTCTGCTGAGCTATAACGACACCAAACGAACTCAGAGTGCGAAGCCAGGGCTGGCCTCCCGTTGCTGCAAGCGTTTTCCCGCAAAGGACTCTGGAACAAATCCACCGGTTTGAACTCAACTCGAGACGCCACGGAGGTGTCTGGCCAGGACAACATCCTCGAGCCAATTGGCAGCGAGCCTTTGCTACGGGGAATTACGATAAAAGTAAGGCAAAAATAAATTACACTCTGTGACTCGTTGGTGTCCTCCAGTTCGCTCTCATCTAGTCAAGAAACCCCTAGGTTATTCAAACTAAATTTGCAACATAATTTCCGACCATTCGTTCCCTCATTCTCGTAGAATCCTCTCCCTCTACAATATAAACTGAAATTCCATTAAGCCTAGTGTACTGATCTTGGCTTATTACATATTCTATTCATTACCTCACGGTTTGTTCACGTTGACTGTTACTCCTGTAATATTCCCACAGTTACTCCCACTGTTGTACTCCCTTTAGTTAGTCAATAAATTTCACCTTGATCAGTGATTTGTGTGTGTGTATTGTTAAGAATCCGGGGTCCCTGTACAGAGGATTTACCCTCAGATTTGAGATTGACTGATTGACTAAAATTTACGATTTCAGAATAGCTGAACCATTAATAACTAATGAATTACCACAAATTTGTGTAATTATCAAGCTATACTCAAGGACTTAAAGCTTTGGCGGACAAGCAAATCTTTAGGTGGTGCCCTGGTTTCTGAGGTATGAATTAATGTTCCCTAAATGTTAATTTCACAAGTTTATTAAAAATCATATGTAGACCTGCTACAACGGGGAGCCTAATGTATTTGTAGGCTACCCCCTGAGAGGAGAAGACTAGAAATTCCCTGTTACGGTGTCACCTCGACATGAAATAGGTGTCTTTCAGGTCGATGGCGGTGAACCAGTTGCCGGGCTGTACTGGCTCCAGCATTTTCTTGATCATCAGCATGTGGAAACGCCCTCTTGTCCATTATGCTGGTTCAGGTGTCGGAGATCCAGAATGGCTCAGAAGCCTCTCGTCTTTTTGGGGACCACAAGTACATGGTCCAAGACCTCTGCGCATGTCATGTGCAGAGATGCCCTAAGACAGCCTGCTTCAGCAGAAGTTGCTGGATCTCGGCAGCAAGGAAGTCCACTTCCTCTTAAGAGGATAGACTGGCTTCCATTATTTCCAGGAAAACTGGTGGTATGCAGCAGAACTGAAGAGAGTAGCCTCGTCTCAGAATGCTGTCCACCCAGCTTGTCAGCATGCAACGGCTTCGCCATTCTGCATGAAAATATGTACACGTGAACAACACATCTTCGGCACTCTCCACCGCCTAATTTTCCATAAATGGAAGTTTAGCCCAAGGGGGGGGCGACGACGAACGGGCTATAGTGTCCCGGAACGCACCAGGGCCGGTTGCTCCCTGGTGTCTTCAAACGCACCACAGCTTGCTGCTCTGTGGTGTAGAATACTCCACGGTCTGTTGATCCGTGGTGTCCTTGAACACACCACAGCTCGCTGCTCCAATGACGGCTCAACGTGCAACAGTGTCACTGTGAGCGTGTCATCAATGGAGCAGTCAATATGAACACAGCTGCCGAGTGAAGCCGAGTCAGGACAGGGCATCCTCCATTTTGTGTGTACACAGCAGCACATGAAACACAAATAAATGCATGCTGGACACATAATGGAGGGAGGAGGTCTGGTGGTGTGCATCAGCTTCTGTCCCTCTGTCACCCTTCTTATTTTATTTATTTATTTATTTATTTAAAAAATAAGGCTTAGACTTTTTCCAAGGGCTGCAATCGAAAAGGCCGACCGGGCCTTGAACGCACCACAGCCGGTATGACCGTGGTTGACACGTCACCCAGTGTTGACATCAGCCTCAAGCTCACAGCTTCCATGTGAAGCAGCGACAGGGTAGACAGCCTCGCCTGCTGCAACAGGCGCTACGAGCCGCTTGTGGAGGAAACGAAACCAACTGAAGCAGCGAGAGATCTCTTTCGTCCCGCTATACCTAGAGAGACCTGACTTTGGCTATCTCTCTCTGGCTATAACAGACTAGCCTAGCTGCGCTGTGTCCGCTCGGTGAAAGAGATGTCGGCAGGGCGGCATGTCTGTTTATGTAACACACTTTCACCGCCGGTGAGCTAGCAACGCGCCCGTGCAAGTCCTCGTGGGGGCGCTGGGAATACAGAGTTACAGTAGACTGCTGCATTGCCCAGTTTCCACGGTAAGAACAGCTCGTTTCTCGGCTGTCACGTCGTGGAAGCGGACCATTATGACTCGGCGGTCAGGCTAGCGAAGTGGACGCCCGAGCCTCACCCACCCTGTCACTCGGTTCTGACCGGGAGAGCGGAGTGGGCCGTGGGGCGAACCCTTAGCTTAGCGTCAGTGAGGGCAGTGGCGCATTCAGCACGGCTAGCTCAATGGGATGGGGTTGGTGGTGGGGAATTAGCACTTCTAAGAATGTAATGTGTTTCTAATAAACAGTTTAACATTCACAAGCATCACCACAGTGTACACACAAGCAGCACATGTTAGAACATTGGCTTCGTAAACACAAGGCTGCAGGGCGAACCCTTAGCCTCACCCCAGGAGTTAACGTTAGCTCTTTGATGAGAGAAGTTAACTTAGCTCTTTGAGGAATGTAATAAACATGTTTTACTCAAAAAACAGTTTCCACATTCTCAAAAGCCTTACCCTAGTTTTTCACAAGCAGCACATGTAAAACAATGGCGTCTTGAACACCAGACGGGGGATTGTATGCATGATTTAATCTCTCCCTGCTTCAACACAGCTAATTGAAGCAGCTTCAGGATTCAAAAGGAATTGAAGTTTAAATCAGCTGTTTTGGAGCAGTGAGATATTTAACACACACACACGGTTATTTAAACAGTTATCCACATAAAGATACTACTCCTCACCACAGCCACTGTTGGCATATCCTAATTTGCATGATTTAGATTCATATATATTATATTCACAGTGGTAGATATTTTGATGGAACATGCCAAGACCCATGCATTCAGATTTTTTAAAATGTTTTGGATAATGCAAATCAGTCACTGCTGCCAACTCCTTTTCTAACTGTGTAATCTGTGTGTGTACAGTGAATAAAAGTAAGAGTATTATAATAGTAGGCTATTTTCTCCATTCATTTTTAAAAAGTGGATATTTTATCGATACAGGTATACATATTGTATTGCATGTGTGTTCATTTTTACGGATTGTACAGTTTGATAGTCCACATAGACCAACAGGGTTCTAGTAACGGTCCATAAGGAGAGTCTGAGCTCTTAATCATGCATCTGTGGGGGTCAGTAAATCATTTACCAACAACCATTATTTTTAATCACAAATGTACATTATATTATTAAGATAAACACACTAAAATGAACACATTTTCCAAACGAACTATCCTGCGCACCACATGAATGTCATTACGACACCATTGGTCTCACACTGCTGCAACCTCCGCAACCTGTCTCCCGCTCATTTTGCCTCAGCGGTAGCTTCCGCTCTACCTTCCCTCAACACATTTTCCTCAATTGAGGTCAATGATGCCACACAATCTCTGTGCTCTACCCACCCGTGGCTAACTGATACCATCTGTGGGCTCCGTACTGATCTCAGAGCTGCTGAAAGAAAATGGCGAAAAACGAAAAAAGACCCCACCGACCTTAAGGGCTACCAATTGCTCCTATCCTCCTTCTCAACAAGCATCAGTGCTGCCAAAACTGCGTTCTATAATAGCAGAATTAGCAGTGCCACTGACTCAAGGAAATTATTTTCCACTTTTAAAGCACTACTAAATCCTCCTGCACCTCCACCAACCACAAACTTGTCTGCTGATACCTTTGCTGCCTTCTTCACAGGCAAAGTGGCGGCTATAACTAACCAATTCTCTGAAACATTCAAACTCAACCATTGTATCAGTCCTACTGCATCTTTTCCTCTGCCCTCCCAGGTCAGTGGTTCTTCACTCTCCTCGTTTACTGTTCTCACAGAGAACGAAGTATCAGAACTCTTGACCCGTAGCCGTCCAACTACATGCCCACTGGACCCGATTCCTACGAATCTCCTCCAAGCCATATCTCCTACCGTGGTCCCGACAATCACTCATGTGATAAATACTTCTCTGGCTTCAGGAACCTTCCCAACCACTTTCAAAAGGGCCCGGCTTACACCCTTGCTCAAAAAGCCCTCACTTGACCCAACTCAAGCTGAGAACTATTGACCAGTGTCTCTTCTACCATTTTTATCCAAAACTATTGAACGGGCAGTATTCAAACAGGTCTCAGAATTCCTCTCACGGAATGACCTCCTAGATCCATACCAGTCTCCTTCCACCTCCTCGGTTCTTATCCTGCTTGACCTATCAGCTGCATTTGACACAGTCAACCACAGGATCCTGCTATCCGCTCTCTCAGCAATGGGCATCTTGAGTAAAGCACTCCTGTGGTTCGAATCCTACCTCTCGGGGCGTTCCTACAATGTTTTGTGGCAAGGACAATTATCCTCCTCCCACTGCCTCTACACAGGGGTGCCCAAAGGCTCAGTGCTTGGGCCCCTTCTCTTCTCAATCTACACCACCTCACTGGGGCCGATCATTCACTCACACGGCTTCTCTTACCACTGCTACACAGACGATACGCAACTCTACCTATCCTTCTCGCCAGGCGATCCCACCGTCTCGCCGCGGATCACGGACTGTCTCTCGGACATATCTGCATGGATGAAGGCTTGCCACCTTCAACTAAACCTCTCTAAGACTGACTTCTTGATCATTCCAGCCAAGCAATCTATCCACCATAACATCACACTATAAATTGACTCCTCAACCATCACTCCAACCAAGGTGGTGAGAAACTTGGGTGTCATGATTGATGACCAGCTGTCCTTTTCAGACCACATTGCTGCTGTCTCTCGGTCATGCCGCTTTGCTCTATACAACATAAGGAAAATTCTGGTACAGGCCATGGTTATCCCTCGCCCCCACTTTTGCAATGCCCTCCTAGCAGGTCTTCCAGCTTGTGCGGTGAAACTCTTACAAATGGTTCAGAACGCAGCAGCACGTCTGGTTTTTGATCAGCCCAAAAAGACTCATGTCACTCCATTACTCAGTGACCTCCACTGGCTCCCCGTGGCCTCCAGAATCAAATTCAAGTCACCAATGCTTGCATACAGAGTGACTACTGGGTCTGCACCCATCTACCTAAACTCCATAATACAAAGTTACGTTCCTTTTTGGCCACTACGCTCCTCCAACGAATGCCGCCTGGCTCTGCCATCCCTTCACACAAAGCAATCCCAGTCCCGGCTATTCTCATCTGTGACACCACGATGGTGGAACGAGCTACCACACGCCATCAGAGCAGGGGCGACCCTCTCTAATTTCAAGAATCTCTTGAAAACTCATCTCTTCCGAGAACACTTCCTCTTATAACACCTCTAACTCCTAACCTCTAACATGTACGTCCTTTGCTCTTCTTCTTCTATCCCCTACAATTATCTTGTACTGATTGCACTTTTTTGTTTTGATTGCACTTTTTATTAACTCTTACTTCCTTCCCTAGGTATTTACCCCATTGATGTGATATGTACTATGAGCTCTTACTAGTACTTAATGCTGCTCTTACTAGTATGTATTGTCAGTTGTAGATTGTACTGTATTTGATGCTCTGTTGATGCTTGTATGTTGTTCCTCAAATGTAAGTCGCTTTGGATAAGAGCGTCTGCCAAATGAGTAAATGTAATGATTAATAATAATTAATATGATACCATAAAGGACGGATTTGCTGTCACTCCTTGAGCAGTAGTCTTTGTTGGTTTATTTCAGGCTTTTAGAACTTAAACTTTGTTGCAGTATCACACACATCTGGGGCAAGTAGTGGACTGCTGTGTGTGAGAGAAAGTGTTGACCACGTAATGAGCAATTAAGTCTCTGTCCCGGCTTGTATTATTTATTTATTAATCCCCGCCGGTAACGTCCGTTATACACTACAGACTCCCACGAAGCTCAAATTGTAGTCCAGTTTCCGCAGCTGTCCGTTTTTCCTATTAAATTCAGCTGATTGCAGTAAAATGCCATAGTATATTACTCTTCAAAGGTAAATTATGAATGAGAAGTGTGTGTGTGTGTGTGTGTGTGTGTTTTCTTTTAGGATGTCTGGAAGAGAGGCTAAGTTACACTCTTAATCAACAACGATGTTTTTCTGTGAATGGATGTGACTAGCTGTATGGACGGAATTAATGTCATATTTTGACAGAATAAATTAATAGTGCCTGAGAAAAAAGATACTAGTTGAATGACTGAAGCGATATACAGTGTTCTTTGTTACTACATTGGCACTTTAAGTGCTAAGTAGAATGGGCTCAAATCAATATGCTATATTTAAGAAATTAGCCTGCTAGTTTCTCATTACAATGTTGACGAAACAATTAAATAGAAATCAACGACCCCTATGTCTACGTGATTAAACTTTATCATTTATGAGTGTGTTTCCTGTCAAATCGCACGCTTTTATTTTGTTGACTGGCCTGACAGTGGAGGTCTGCAGCAGAAGTGGCCTGACAGTGGAGGTCTGCAGTTGGACCCTCTTGAAAAATTTAAGAAATATTAGCGATTACAAAACAAAATTTAGTAAAACAGGTTTAATCTGAAAGTATCTTCATTTCAAAACTTGAACACTATTATTAATGCCTTGGCCGCATACAATTTCAAGGTCTTGAGAATAGCTCAGTATGAAAAGTGGCTGATTTTAAAAAAGTTATCTATTGAGACAGACATGGGTTCGAATCCCGTGAGTTCTCTGTTTATCTTTGTTATAATGGCAACAAAAGCTCTCTGGGATTTATTCATTACAGTACTTTAATGAATTTTATGCTGTCCCTTTTTATATTTATGTTTGTAATGAAGACTAGAGAACATCCATCTTCCTTGTTGGCCTATAAATGTATACATGAAGGTAATATTAAAAGTCTTGTCTTTACATTCTCTGTTTGGTCGTTTAACATTTGTACTGGGTGACTAATATTAAATTAAGTTATCGTGAACAGATGGGTAATCTGTGAGAAAAACACCTGCTGTTTGTAGATGGTATACACTAAGTTACTTAGTACTGAATTAATGCAACCCTATGACCAAGAAATACATTTAAAAGTACTTTTACAACTACATTTAAAAAAAAAACTTCACCTGAAATATATTTGTACACCATGAACTAAGTTTCTAACCACGGGTCAGAAGCTGAAGTTCGAACTATGCAACTTAACGACAGTGGTCACAAACGTTTGTCGGAACTATGGTTTGGGGGAACACCTTGGTCACTTAATGATGGTTCATAACATTTAAGTTACCAACTTAATTACCTCCATAGTTCGAAGTAGGGTTTTGGGAAACAGTTGCGTCACAACTGCATATTACCAACCAAGGAAGTTGCTACCGTAGTTAACAACAATGCTTTTGGGAAAGGCACCCCAGATTTATTGGCATTCGCCAGAGAACACCAGCATTGGCAGATCTGCCAGTTGTGTGCTGTTCTTGCCCAGCCTCATGTGGCCTGAGTGTATAGGCAGTTCCTGGATGTCTAAGGCATTAATGCCATTGAATTGCCTTAAGTTCCCCAGACCTGAATCCAAATGACAACCTCTGGGATGTTGTGTATCCATGCATCCAACGCTGCCAAGTAGCACCACAGTCTTTCCAGAAGGGGGTCATACGCACTACTGAGTCACATTATGAATAGCCGCAATGAAAGCCACGGAAGTTGGATCCACCTGTGATTTATTTTTTTAACCTTCATTTTCAATGTGAGTCACATTAGTCAACACATATTACATTAATGTGGAATCCTTTGAAATCCTGCAAGTCTCTCCATCTGTTGAATGCCGACCAATGATGACTGACCCGTGCTCTATCACTTCCCCTTTTTCTCTTTGCAGACCCTTCCCCAGTATCAGCCATAACCACAAAATAAATCAAACTAAAATTCTACTAAAGAAAAATCTCCTCCTGCTTCCATTTAACTGATTAAACATAATACTCACTTTTCCGGGGAAAATGTAAACACAAGCTCTTCTGGCCTGCCATGTAAATTGTCTTGTATCCAATTTTGCGGAAAATACGATCCATTGACTGGCAATAAGAAAAACTATATAAAAATAGCAATTCTCTCTTATGGTCTTATTTGCTTATGTAGGTCATATAGAGGCTTCAGTATCGAATTGAGACTGTTTCATATCAGTTAAAAATTCCTTGTAGTTTAACGTTCAAGAGTTTTTTTCACCCCTATTTTTAAGCACTGTTTGCTGAAATGCTAACTAGCCTAGTACATCCATTAGTTAGTGTTTGTCTTGATACCCCAAGTGTAAATACATGCCATGCAAATTCTTAAGTACACAAAACATCAGATTATAGTGATATCTCTATCAGAAGAAACATGTTATTATCTTGGTGTGAAGTTCCTCTGGTCAGTAAAGCAGGCACAGTCAGCATGCCTCACATGTTGTAAACATGCAGTGGATTTGTGACATGCCCCTAATCTTTTTTTAATTGTGGGGGTGGGAAGAGTGAGCTTCCTTTTGTGGCTGTTCTCAGTCTAATGCTGCTAAGACTATTAAGATTGAACCATGGCAAAGGCTTTGGGAAAGTCTTTTGTTAAGTAGATGTTGGTGCATAAGTGATAACAAGATTGAGTTGCTTTCATGGTCAACAACAAAGTTTTGGATAATCCACCAACAGGGTAGGGATAATGTGGTATGGCATCAACAGGAAGGGCTCCAAGCTCATCTTACTTGGTTCAGCTGATTCCAAAATGAAAATGTTACCCCAGTCTTAAATTAAAGTGTGCAAATATAATCTAAGTAGGCAGAGATGACTCAATTACATCTAATCCTTTCACGAAAATGCTCTTCACTTTCAGGAATTCCAAACATAAACATGTGCAGCTTTCCTCAAAAGAGGTTCATCCTGATGACAAGATACATTATATTGCAATAATACATGAATGGAAGCACGAGCAACCAACTCCTTTTCAGCTCTGTTCAGAATGTGGAATGAGTAAAAATAGCAGGGAATGTAGAAAATGTATAATACAGTATGGAATCACATCCTTCCTTGATTGTGCTGGTAATGTCTAAAGTTTATCTACATTTTGACATGAAGTCCACTGAGCAACAAAGTGAAGGTGTGTTGAATATTTAGACAAACATAGGTTTTGTTACAAAATATATACTTGGAAAACTAATATAATCCATTTCAGTTCTTTGTTTTGGTTAATTTATTCAGTTGGCTATTTCAGTCTGTGGCAAATTGTCACTGTAATGTGCTTCTGACAGCACCACTTCACACAGTTCCTTCTCCCAGACAACCCATGTCAAATTCTATTTTTAAGTATTGAGCATTTGAGACAGCATACTTCTACAAAAATTGCATACATAGCAACAAGGGTTTAGGAATGCTACAGTGCTGTCTGCAAGTATTTGAGCGATAAAGAATTCTACATACAGTATGTAGCCTATGCCAGGAATCTCTGCAATGGCTCCAATGATGGTGGCATTCCACCCTTCTTCCCTCAGTTGGTCAACAGTTGTCATTCATCAGTTTATACCTGTGGTAAGTAGCTCTTGGAAAGTCAAAACTGAAGAGTCACATGGCAAAAGCCAGCATTTTGCATAAACAAGAATGAATAAAAATGCTGGTAGTCACCTGTGGCTTTGCCTAGGTCTTATCTACAATAAATGTAGTATGCTATTTTGTTACTTACTGCTTTCTTCCACTGTTCCTGTTCCATTCTGTGTCACCTCACTGTGGTAATTTCTCACATTTCATGAACCTAACAACAGGTAAGTGGACCTACACTGACACAGAAGATTTGTTTAAAGGCAATTAACACTAGTCCATGTTTAGGTTCACAGTCAGCTCCAACCGGGCAGGAATTGGGCAAACAAATTAGCAGGAAGGTTGGGCAGCAACAGCAGGTCATCAGAATGGGGAAACAGGGAACTGGCAGGCTGGAAACAGGAATAGCTTGAACACTAAACTGCATGCTGACAGACAAACAACACAAAAACTGCCTCTGCATATACACACGGACACTAATTGGAGATTATAAGCGGGTGGGAAGGCAGGCAGCAGATTAACACTGATAATAATGAACAACAGGTGTGCAGGACAGGGGAAAGCACAGAGGGTGCCTGGTGGACAGGTGAGGAATGTCCAAGCCAGAAAAAACCCCCAGAAAATCCGAAACAGCAAGGAGGGGGGATAGAACATGACATGACAACTTTTTATGTTCTGTAAATAGTTCCCAGTATAATGGTGGTCTGTGGATCATTCATTTCAAGTTTTGAACAACATGAACACAGGAGGGCCAACATCTCAGGTCAAGACTGAGCAGTTTACCTACATCTGAAGGATAAAGGACAGACTTTTGATAAAGAGGGGATGGATGGTTCAAAAGAGGTGTTTGAGAAGCCATCGCTTAACAGAGGAGGGGGTCTTCAACACCACTTATCCCTCACTTATAATGCTGCCTTTTAATCACTTTCCAGGAAACTAAACAAACGTTCACTTTTGGCCTCAGGTGAGGATGCCAACCACGGTCATTCAGGTGGCTCCAACGACCATAACGACTGTCTTAACAACAGGAGCACTAACGAACCAGAGGTATCGATCATCTTGACAACAACCCCACAGAGGTTAAATAGCTGAGTTTCCCACCTGTCAGTCAGAACTGAAGAAGTCTCTTGGATGAGGGATGAAACATTTTTGAGTATCTCCAACCAAGCCCAGTTGCCCTTGATTTTAACCTCCCTTGGATAACTATGGACCTTCACAGACAACATGACACTTTGGCTCATTTTTTGAAACAGTCTTAACATTCTCTAGAATTTAAGTGCAATTGTCACAACTTTTTCATGGGGCATCACAACTCCATTACATGTCAGCAGAAGGTAGTAACTCATCCAAAACACGTCATTCATGCTTCAAAATCTAGTGTCACCAGAATGAAAAGTTGCTTTACCATTGTGTACGCCATACTGGTTTGGCAAATGTTTTTTGTACATACAAATATCTGTTATGTTCTATTTTTTTTTGACACTGACTGCTTACTGTACTATACAAGAATGTTAGTTTTGTCTAGCTGAATCCTAGTGTGTATTGTGCATTTTAGATTCAGATTTCAAAAGCAGGTAAATGTTTACAGGGAAAAGTCGACGCTGTACAATACTGTAGTACACAGAAAAAGGACATGGGCATTTATAATTATATAGTAAATGCATTTGTGCATAATGCGTAACATGTACTGTAAACAGAACATTTGCCACAAAATCACAAAAAACAATCCTATAACAATGAAAAAGGTCAGTAAAAAACCTCCTCATCGTACGTAACATTACAAGTTTCATCTTCTTGGTGGACTGTCGCTCTTGTTGGTCTGGCCAGAGATTTTCATCAACATCACATCTGATGTTTTCCCTTGCAATGCACAAGGAGAAAAATCCTCTGCAATCATTGCCTGTGATGTCCTCACAAGCAGACATCTAACAGACATCTGATCTTGTGGCCAATAGTCATATACTTTCCACGTCCATGCTGAAAATAACTCTTCTAACGGATTCAGGAATAGGAAATATGGTGGAAGAAACACCATTGTTAGACTTTGATGTGCAGCAAACCATTCCTTAACAATGTTGGCTTAATGGAAGCTGACATACATTGGAAAATCTGGTCTAACTAAACCTCTTTGTGATCTGGTATTAGGTCTCTGTAAAGTGCATTTAGGAAGCCCAGGAGAAGTTGGGCGTTTTAGGATGCATTGTGTGTTTACACCATTCAAAGAAAGTGCAGCACACATTGTAATATTGTTGTATTGTCTGCAAGAATGTGGGTTGTTTCATGTCCTTCCAGGTCCATTGTTCTATGAAATTTGTTTTAAATTAGCATATTCTAGAATCAGACAGTTTAGCAACGTAGAAATATTTTCTGTTCTTACTTTATGGGTATCTACAACTTCAAACTTCATATACAGGCATTATTGAGGTACTGTGTGACATACTGGTACAGCAGCTCTTACACTATTCCTCCCAATCTGCACCTTGTAGAGTGGTTCTCAGTCATTTAATTTCTTTCTTCAAAACTCTGTTTATAGTGGAAAGGCTGACAGAATTGATATCTGGGAAGATTTATTGTTCTCATTTATGATTGGACTTTGGATCTTTCTTTTGAATTGTTGGCTATGAATGTGGCAAATTTCTTGCTAGCTAATACTGCTGCTCTACCACCAGTATAAGGATGTGGTGCAGTCCTATATGTGGAGCTCCAGACAGCAACCATTTAGTCATTTTGCAACCATTTTGTGAGACAGTGCTACAAAATTTTATTAGTTAGGAACACCAGTGTGACTTGCAAATATGCCCCCCCCCCCCATTTTAATGTTTCATCATTGTATATAATGTGTATGTTTGTGTATGTGTGTTTGTGTGTATGGCCTAATATGCTTACTATGTACGTTGCCTCCCCCTTGTGTCAAGTTTTTTACAACTTCAGGTAAACCTGTGTTCTTTCCTCTTCAAGTTTGATGTCTGAAAATAATAGTAACGTTAAGCTGATGTGCTAGCTTGCAGTGCATCTCTAGTATGTCTGTCTTGCTAACCTAGCTGGGCAGTGCATCTCTTGGCCATTTCAAGGGCTGCGTTCTGTGACTTTGTGCCTGACAAAAGTGAGAGTGAAATCCAACTATTTATTATGTTTGATAAACACCAACAGGCAACAGTGTTTATACACTGCTGCTTGGAAAAGATCCATGCATCACATGTGAACATGCATTCATTTGCACGTGCACAAAATGAGACTCACGCATTCCAGTAGCCTCTACGGGGACCAGTCCAGACAATATATAGAAATGATGGCACTTCTCATAGGCGCACATTATTTTAATATAAAACCTTTCAGTCAAGGTTTTGTTACATCTCTGGACTAATGCAAGATGAAAAGCAATGGCTTGACATTGACTATTGAATAAATATTGAATTTAAAATGAATCGATTGACTGGAATAATAATAACAAGCAGGCCAACATTTTATGTTTTCTACAAGTTACAGTTAATGATAATATTCACGTATATTAAGATTCTATTGAACATATTGTTGTTGTACCTCAATCTGTTCTGTAAAGGTCTACTTATCCCCAGACCAACAGATGGAGCAAACAGTTTTAAAGTAGGGAGGATTGTAGCGGGAGCAATGGGGTGTGGGCAGTGACTGTGTGGCCATGGCAAATTGTTTACATGGAATGTCAGGTAGGAGAGCCCCTTTGCAGACTTTTGCTTAGGGCTCTAGGGAGTGCAGGTCGATTTAAGTGGTGCTCCTAAATTTTGTGTTTGCACTCCCAAATGTTCAGTTGGGAGCACCTGTGCTACTAGTGGAAAAAGATAGCCTGGATGTAGAATTCACAAATGTGATCATGTTACAGATGGTAAATTATATGCAAAGTGTGTTGTATTACTGTATATTACTCATACATGTCTTTCAGGACAATGTTATTTTAAGACTTGCATTTACCTTTACAATACTTGCTGTGTTATCAATAAAATGTGGCTCTGATTTCAGGGACTTTTATTCTTTGGCCACTAACTCTTGCTTATATCTCCCCCAACCCTTTTAGCATTTTTACACCTCTTCTACCTCTTTCATGAGCATGTGGCTGCTGTTCAGGGTGTTCCTCCATGTTCCTCCAAAAATGGTAGTAAGTGTGTTGTGGGCAAGTTACATTTATGCTTCCAATCTTGATTGTGATTGGCTGATTGTGGTTCCTAGTTCATTACTGTCACCTGGCAGACATCACAGACATGTTATGTCATAGATATTTATGGAATATACATGTATGTCTGACAGATTTTGATAACAGAATGGCTAATTTTGTTGTGCAGGCTCAAACGAAAATAATGTTTAGAAGTTGTCAAAAGTATGACAATTTCACTGAGAATCAACTCATCAGCCATGTGCAAGGGGTTATTGTGTAAACAATTGTGCTTAGTCTTTTGTACATGTGCCAAAATTTTGTTTTGAAAAAAATATATATTCTCATTCAAGACTTGAGCCAAGGTAAATGAGAGACAAATAGGACAGGGCTTTTAAAGAGAACCTGTCACAGTCACAGCCGGGACTCTGGGGTTCTGGCTTTTTTTTACCCTTCCATGTGTCATTTAAGTCTATCTAGTCTGTGGGCGTGGCAGTGTTCCACTCTCTCCTTGCTCCTGGCTGCTTGCTAATCGCTTAAACCTGCTTTTCATGAAGATCATAAAATGCAGTACATACAGAGTATACCCTGGCTCCTGTTGAACGAGGTAACGCCCTGGGTTTTCCTACCATGGTGACTGGTGGTACATTGATATGGTAACTTAATGCTGAATGGTTTACCTGCTCTAGACATCAAGACATCAGCGCTATACAAATACAGCCTATCAGTTCTCTTGGAAAATGACATTCGTAGAAGATCCTACAGACTGTTTTATAGGCTGCTTTTAGTTTTTCTGTGGGCGATGCGGAGATGCTTTTAACAGAGACCGAATCACTAAAGCCTTGTACTTGTACTTTTAAGCAGAGGTGGAAAGAGTACAAAAATATTCTACTTAAGTAAAAGTACTATTACTTTGATGAACTTTTACTTAAGTACAAGTAAAGTTACTGGTAGAAAAATCTACTCAATTAAAAGTAAAAACATTTAAAATTAACTCCTAAAATAACTTATTTATATTGATTTAAAATCTTATTTATACTATACTTATTTAATTAAATTGCAGTCTTTTGCGATTTGATAATTTTAGAATGTTTGACAGATACTTTTTAAAATCAAAAGGGAAAAACTGACATTTAATGTTATTATGAGAAGTTTGAGAATGTTTTTGCTTCATTAACAAACAGTGGCGGAACAGATTAGACCCTGGCAGGCTGCACTGGACTGTGTATGAAGTCATATCCCTATTGACATTCATACAGGTGGTAATTTTAATGGGATATCATAAGCGTTAGTGTAATAAATAACTAGTTACCAACAAGTTGCTAATGGCAACCAACATTGTCATGCACTGATGTCTTTTTGGCTATTTGGAGCGAAGTATACTTACCAAACTATGAAAACTTATTTTTAACCACCAACGGAAGTAGGCTATAATTTAACTGACCTCTACATAAAGGGTCCTCAACTACATTTGTTCAAGGGCACGAATTTTTCTAAGCAGATACTGTGGGGGCCGGACTTTCAAACAACTGCCATATTAGTGTTTAATTATTTCAACATGTTTTTATTATACAGTATCAGTGTGAACAGACTCAACATAGTAGGCCTAAATCCATAATGATAAATCTACATAGGCCTACTTAACTAGAAAATGCTCTCAGACCACAGCCAAGGAGGCAGTTCACTGAGGAGTGGTGGTTAAAATCTGTAATTGTAAATGTAACTCTGATTGGCATGATATATTAGTCAACCGGTTTTGACGCTGTTATGCACCTGCACTGTTATTGTGCATGGGACACCTTACTGGTGGTATGGCAGATGCCTTTTAAAACCACAGGGCACAGAAGTCTGGGACAGCCAAACAATCTATTGTGGGGCAGTTACTGGTATTTTAAGTCATGATCTAACTTTATGCTGTACACAACATGAGTCAACCATGCAGCTCTTTGTCTAACAGCTCACTGTGTCTGCTCCTGACTGTTGCATTACTCACTGCAATATTTCAAACTGGTCCGCTGTCTAAGAAACTGTTGAAAACTTGTTGTGTAGACGCATTTTTGATGAATGAGAGCGGTCAGCGATGATCTCACTTACAAACAGATTGCATTTCCTGTGACTACTTCAAAATTATGGTCAACCTATGTTTTGCCAATCCTTTAATGTGAAGCTGCAGCAGCAGGAAATTTTCAGTTTGCATTAGCAGTAACTTAATACAGCATTTTTTCTCAGCTTACACTGCATGATAAAGCCGTTGTTCTCTTGCACTTGAAGCCAAAGTGGTCACAAGTTTTTCCTTGCACCTTTTTTTTTACTCATTAATAGATGTGATTGAAAATGTAGCGAAGTATAATCCTCTAAACAAAACCTACTTAAGTAAAAGTAAAATTACAGATTTAAAAAGTACAAGTAGGGGAGAGCCGGGACGATTGAAACACTTTTTAGATATATGTAATTTTAAAATATAATGTTACAGACAGAAATCATTTGTTGTTGTCATTAACAACTCACGTGTGTGCTCTATCAATACCAGATGTTATCTTGTTAAAATGTGGAGCGGCTTCAGTATAATTTCACTTTGAACGAAAGGTGCGCGTTTCATTCATCCCTACTGTGCGGGACGGATGAAACACAGGGGTGGGACAAAAGAAACATGATATACATTTAAATAGTTTAAGTTATTCTTGTTTTTCTTAGAAAACTTGACACCGCCCGTCTTAAAACGTAATTGCAAACTCATTGTGTCCTTTTTCTTAATAAAAAATAGTATAAATATAACTTAGCTAGCTAACTAGAATATTCAACAGCTAAAGCGCATGTGGATTGGATATTGGCTGCCCTTTTTATGCACATTTGCAGCCTGTTTTCCTGGTCTGCTGTGAAGACCCTGTTATTTGGCTCTGGTCCAGCCTGCAGCCTAGTGGACTCTGCCACCCCTCCAGCCATATCTAAAGAAGGTAGAATGGCTGCGTGACTCCTGATGTTTAAACTTCACTAGCTTCTAAACTGTAAAACTTTGACATTTAAAACTTCAGGATGTGTTAAAGTACTAATTAATCTTTTATGTGATCATGACCATGACACATGGAACAATAAACACAACTCGTCATTAAAAAAAAAAAAAATCGCTTGAGTGAATTTACTTTCCGTGATTGAAAAAAGCTTCTTTCGTATAACTCCGTGAAAGTGTGACGTATCCACCTGATTTTTCCCTGTTCTGTTAAGTACTGTGGACTGTATGTGCTGAGGTAGTTTGGCATATCAGACGTGTATGGTCTCAGAGAAAATCGCTGAGTTTCAATCGTCCCGGCTCTCCCCCACACAAAAAACTACTCAATTACAGTAACGTGAGTAACTGTAATTCATTCTTTCCACCTCTGCTTTTAAGATATGAAAGCTTACTTTGCAGCTGCCTTTGATTTAATATTTGGGTTAGCTTATATCTTTTCAAATCGAAAAGTGCTAATGGAATAGTTAGTTAACATTTGGTATTAAAAGTGGGTTAAGCGATTCTAATCCAATACATGTCTTGTTGTCAAATTTAGCAGATGTCTCCTTACGGTCTGATAGCCGACCCCTGCCACACAACACTGTTCCAGTTTGGTTTGTTTCAGCCATGGTTTGTGTGTGCTAACCCACAACTTAGCTAATGTTAGTTACATTACTTTCTCTGTTGTTGTTTGCTCTTTTTCATGATTTTAGTCACGGTGTTGGATTTCTCCAGAATCGCTTAGGTCACCTTTAAGTGAAATTAAATGTGAAAAGCAACATTGTACAATCTGGCTTCAATTCCATATCTGCATCGTGAGACACCAAAATGTTCGAATGTATGGGTCAGAGATTACTTATAGGTGCTCACATTCTCTCATCAAGTTTGTTTTTATGGCTCCCAACTTAGTGGGGGAAGTTTTGTTTTGTTTGTACACACCGGTTACGCAGAATTTTGCTGCACCTGTGGCAAATAGCCTTTCTCCACTTTAATGTCTCTTATAGTTAATGAAAGAATTATTTTGTTTGCACTCAAAGGAATTAGCTGTGTCATTTTGTTTTGTAGGTACAGCATCAGTGGCATTTGATATTTGTGACACCTTACAATGATTTCAGACAATGAAATTAAAGCAGATTAAATCTCAGTGTGGCTACTACCTTAATAGAGTGTTTTCCTTTTTATTTAGAATTTAATTAATAAATAAGTAATAAAATATGGAAATAATATGGTTTAGTTTTGCTTCCTTGCTTGTATTCCTCTCTCTCTCTCACTCTGTCTCTCCAAGATCCCCCCAAAAATGTCACAAATATTCAGGAGGTTAGACTTGAGAGAAAAGTAACTGGTAAGTTACTACCATCAGTACAAAGTCAATAGAGCTGAAATGTGTCAAATCAAATATTGTACAAGTGCACAAAATTACACAGAAGGACTTATAAGTTGTGGAAATGAAATACTGAATAATAGATCACCATGATACATACATATGTTGATTCCTTTTATTGCTCCTTGATCTTCTACTTTGCATGATCAAATCAGGTTAACTTTACTTACTTCAGCAGCACTTTAAAAAAAAATAAATAAACGCACTGAGCAGATCCTGTTGACAAGCCTTGGAAAGTTGTCAATACACTAGGTTGAGTGAAGTAATGTTGTATTCAGTCCATGCACACTGGACCAAGGGAAATCTGATTCGGTCCACTGGTGAGATTGATCTAGAGTCAGAGTTTGCTCTACTGCAGTCAACACTGAAATTTTCCTCCAGGTTAGAGACCAGGGCCAAGGCTAGAATCACTTCCCCAAGCCCTAGAATCTCTGTATCCCCAAGGCAAAGCATCGGCCATAATTGGCTTTTGTGATTGGCTTGTTAGGGATAGCCAGGGTCCTATCCTGAAATTCCCACTCGCCGTTCATTTTCACTGTGAGCCACTGAGCCTCAACGAGATCTCCAGTCCTGCAGGCAGGCGGCTATGATCCTCCTGAGGGCAATCAGTAGACTCTCTCACCTCATGTGTCTTAGAAAGGGACTCCCTCAGGTGATGACCGGGGCCAGAGATCAAGGAGTGTGTCACTATAATGCTCTTACTCTTAAACACAACTTTATTCCTCACCCCCTAGTCCAGCCATCTAATTAAACTTGATGCTCAGGAAGAAGCCAACTTCAGCAGTTACATGACCTCAGTAATAATCATGGCCAATGCCGGGCCACCGCACTGAATACAGAGAACCAAGTTTTGTTTGATTTTGAGTGTTTTTTTAAAGCTCAAAATCCTAGTTTGGACACTTGTTAGGCCTTTTGGAGACAAGTATGTCAGTGCATTTAATAATGTATACATCGGGGACACAGACACAACTGCTATTATTAATACTGAAAGCATGGCATCTTTCTTAATATCCTGTTTAAAACATTTTCTCCTTATTGATTGTGCAATTGACTTTAAAAATGCAATATTAGGTTGCATCTCGCAGTAACAAGCAGAGTGACTTTTAATAACACAGAATTGATTCACCAAGATGCCAACAGATAATGTTATAACTCAAGAACTTTATCACCAGACACATTATTGGTCTGCTGGGTTGAGGCTGAGGATTCCATAAAAATTTCCATTATGATAGTAGTAGGACAGACTGCTTCTCTAGAGACGCGAAGTACACTTGGAACACTTCTACTCTGAAGGCTGTCCCTTGTAGAGTATAGTTACCATGAAAAATTGTTTACAGAAGACTTGTTTCTAATTAACTTCATCTCAATAACAAGAATTGCCTTCAGTGCACAATAGTAATTTCCCTACAATCCAGACAGCAGAGTATGTGAATGCTGGTTGTTCAGTGTGCATATTTCTAAATGGTGTTTTTTCTCAAAGTTTGGAATGAATTAATCCAGCTACACAAAGGATAGTCAGTGGCCCAAGACTATACATGGACTTTGAGTTTATGCATCAAATGTTTTGGAAAATTGTGCCTTGTTCATAACAATGGCAATTCACTTTGTTTTTGTATTGGAAAACACTTTTGTCCTCAGAGGTAATTGCCTCAAATAGCAGGTTGTTCCAGACGAGAGAGAGAGATGACTAAACACAACCGATATGTGGTGAATCTGAGGTCAATTAAGATCAGGAGTCTGGGCTGCTGCTAACTTTCAATTCATGGATATGAAAGAAACAGAATGGGAGAAAATTATTTATTGAAACTGACTGAATTTTATAGTTAATTCAGTATTTAAAGAATGAGGCAATAGAAATATTAAAGTACTAAATATTATGTCCCCTTTCTCATGATGTGTGTTTTTTAGAGACACAGAGTGGGCATACTCTAAGAATGAAGGAAGGCAGAAAGGAAGAAAGATAGATACCACCATAAACCAGATATATAGCTGCTGTTGTGTTTGTTTACCTGTTTGTTTGTTCACCTATGTCTCTGTTCGCCTGTCTGTCTGAAGCTGCTGGTGTGTCTGCTATTGATGGGAATTACAGCTCTTTGAAGGGAGCTGGATCTTGTGGCTCTGTTCTTTTCCAAGAGCCGGCTCTTTGGGTCCCCAAATGGCTCTTCATTTAGTACCACTTCTGTTGCTAAGTTACATTCTTACTTGTTGTGAGAAATAAATATGCAAGATTTGTCATCTGCAATACATTTAAATAGACAAACATATTGATGGTTTAAAAGTGTGATATGTCAAGAATAGATGTCATAGTTGTATAATAAAAATAACACTCTACTAGTGAAAATTAAACATGGTCAATAAAAAATTACACAAGCCTATACCGACACATAATGTATATTTCAATTAGAAAATGTAATTAGAATAAGTGTAATTTGTTCATTGTTAAGCTTTCTTTTTCTGCCGAGGGGGATGTGTGCAGTCTCACCCAGGACGGGCCTAGCGGTTTGTGAACCGTTACTTTTACCGTTACTTTTACATTAAGGATGACGTCAATTTTTTTTTACATCCTTGTAAGTTGGCATAGTTAAAAAAGGTTGCATCTACCTTAATTAATCACTGAGGGGACGGGTTAGAATATGAACTGAGAATGGTCAAGCAAAGTTGAACCAAGAGCAGTACAAACGTTGTGTTGCCTAGCACCGTAACATTGTGTGTGCTATACAGTGTGTAAAGCTTGCTTTGCTTTAATATGTGTTTGTTTTATATTGTTCATACATCTCTGTGTTGTCTGCTTTGGTGATGTTTTATTCCGCTGTTAAAGTGGCAGTTATTTCATATCTATCCTAATAATGCTTGTTGTACCCGTTGTAATGTCTATAGCTCTTTTTATTTTTTGTTTGTGATTTGTTTTTAATCATTTGTGTTTTGTCTTTTTTCTGGTTAGGGTTAGTAGTGAGGCTGTACAGCGGAAGGCTGTTTTATAGTTATAATTGATTTCAGTGGTATGCACAAGCTGCAAAATCTGTCTATACAAATGTTGTTCCACTAGTGTTGTTGGATTGACATTTAATGCAGTCTTAGCCCATTGGAATAACAATTTAAGATTATTCACTTCAACTAAACTATTTTTAAATATCTTTACTGTAAATGGTTTCTGTTTTCAATGCCTTTGAGTACCATTCAGTTTCTGATTGTCTAATGTCTCCCTGTTGAAGGTTGTGTGGTGGTGGGGTTCAGACAGTTCACAAAACTTTAGTTAAAAATTAATATTAAAGAGAGAGAGAGAGAGAGAGAGAGAGAGAGAGAGAAATGAAAAGCACAAAAATTATTAAATCAGTTGTTTCTTTGAAGGCAATGCATGAATATTAGGTTAGAAAATACTGTACAACATTTGCAAATGTATGATATAACCACCATAAACCAGATAGATAGATAGATAGATAGATAGATAGATAGATAGATAGATAGATAGATAGATAGAGCAAATAAACAGCCTTTTTTACAATTAAGAGTTAATACATTCTTAGATAAGCACAAGGCAGGGTTTTTTTTGCTTTTTTTCACAATTCCCTAATCTCTTCCTGCTCCAGCTGCGTGTTTTAGGAGGGACTGTTGATCATTAGCACTTCCCCCACATTGTGCAGTCTCTGGCATCACTCCCTGCTCTGTCATTGGCACACTCTCCCATCTTGTGTTTTAAATTGTAGGAGGCAAAGAATGGAGCTGTGTGGGGCTTGTTTGTTAACGACACAACACCCTCGTGAGTTTGTGCTGGCAGCATGCCTAGCCACCAGAACTGTGGCATACTACACTAGAAAACTGGTGAACCCACTCTCGTTCTTAAATGTTGCATATTTATTTAGTCATTTACCCGGCAGTCATTAGTGCTATGTGTTTAGTTTTTTCTTTCGTGTGATCTACTCAGATTAATTATATCAAAATTGCTCTTTGGGTTTTAATTTGTTTACTTTACATGATATAAATGAGGCCTTTCCTCCAACGGCTTCACAGTGGTTTGAAGTGTTGCACTGAAATGCAGCTGTGCTTGGTTTATAGCCCAACCAGCGTGTCCCACACCACCACCTCAGTTATTGTCCTTTGACTTGAATCCTGCAGCTTTACAAACACTGGCTTAAACCTTGACATACAGTTGTATGGTGGCCAACATGATTTCCACTAACAGTTAACTAACCAACATATACATGCAAACATACACATGCATGCACATGGCCCTTGCTATCCCTTGGTTTAAACACCCACATATCACGTAAATGGATAATGATGATGGACGTCTGAACATTTACATCATGACCAGAGACCATCAGAAAAGAAGGATGAAGAGGGGAGCATTAGGGAGAGCTTGCTCTAAAAGCATTTAGCCTACAGATTTCACTTTCACTGGTACTTGTTCCTTTGCCTTTAATAAAATGTTCCCATTTCTACCTCAATTTGACCTCAAATGGAAGTATGACATTTTCACATACTGTCTATTTCTCAGCTTTCACGGCACACAGACATAAAAGATGCAAAGATTTCAGCTGGCTGTTGCTGGAGCTTTGCACAAAGTCTATTATAAACTTGGTTCAATATTTCACATGCGAGGGGCATCAGATGGACGCCATACAACTGTGTGGAGTGATGTTGATGAGCTTGGCTTTACATTGCTTCCTGGTACTGCTTAAATAAACCACGAACACTCTTAAGGTGGCAACAGACACAGACTTATAAACTTTTAATAATAAGCACAATGATAGTGTCTTACGCTGATGGAATACCTGATTTATAATTAATGATTAGGTCTTAGTCTTGCTCTGAAACCACTTTCAGCCAGTCGGCAAAGCCTCACACTTTGAGTTGAGAATGGATGAGTCTTATCATGCATACACTACAAAACTTTGTTGTGCATTGCCTCTGACAATAGAAAGAAAACCTTGATTCATCTATTTATTAGGACCGTCATTGTACAGAGTGAGTGAGTTTTTTCACTCGCATAAAGATGAATCAAGCCAAAGACAAAATGCATCAAATTATCAAGATACTGCCATGGGTATTCATGTTTGTACAAGGTTTAGTAGTGGGGGTGGAAAACAGTTGTAGGTTGTCAGAAACCTTTGAGGATGAATAAATATGATGAAGGGCCTTAATTATGTGATTGCTGGCTTGGAAACCATACCACTGAAAATAGACAAGAGCTCGGCAGGGAGGGAGAGAACTCCCACACCCTTCACAGACGGAGAATGACAGGTACTTTCTACCGTGTGTTTGAATGGTGCGTTTCTGCATTCTGCATCTCTGTGCACTTCAATTATATTTTGATCTGCTGAATAGCTACAAACACACGTCTGTACACACTTATACGTGCAGAGCTAAACTGAAAGAAGTGTTTTGGATTAATCTGAGGCGACATGTAAAAAAGATTCCAGTAGGACTATTGCTCACATCACAGATATGAGCTCATTGTTGCTGCACTGGTACATTAACATGAAAACTTACCTTTTAAACCAGGTATTGTAGTAAACTGGTCTTGATCAGAATAACTCATACTTAGATGCTTATCTCTCCCTCATAAACCGCTTACTGTGAACAGTGTTATTCCATCCACCTTCTCTTTTGTTGTCTTTGTAAAATCAGATTCGCACAGCATTATGGGTAGAGTTTAATGTCAACAAAAACATTGCAGTAGCCATTCTCATTTTTACTATTGGGATTATAAATGTAATATAACAACTAAGCTCAAAGAGTCTAGCTTTGAGCTGAACCTTTTCATACTTCTCTGCTGAAGAGTTGCAATCATGTAGGGGCCACCTCAGGTAGAAATGACTCTGTTAATTGGTTTATTCATAGCACCACTGCAATCACCTGATATCAAAGGCACATGTGTGCAATTAAAATTGAATAAGACTCTAAAGCATGGCCAATAGCTGACTGTGAATGTAAATGTACCCCATGGTGGTGTGAATGTTATAATTTAGTAATAACAACTGTCTAACAACAATAGACAGTAATCATTCAGCTGGCAAGCATAAAACATATCCAGCAACTCCACAGCACGGACAAGCTAGACTAGTAGCTATGTTCCACTGTCAGACTAAATGGACATGTTTATTTTCATGCAGGTAAGCCACTAAGGTTAAGTTATTATTGTTTTGGATCAATCATTTTCAGTTCAGTAACTCAGCAGATAGCATTTTCTTGCTTACAATGCTGACATAGTTTAGTACCTGATGAGATAATGGCTGGAAAACACTTGTGGGGCCATTTATCTGTAGAAACAAATATGCCATTTCTAAAGTATGTTCACACAGAGTTGACTTAACACGGAGCTCCCTATTGATTCTTTTCCCCTACAGCTCTTTCACACTCTAATCAGACTAACAAAACAACGGGACAGGTGCTCCTTGAAGATACTGGCAGCACCATTAAGTATTTAACAACAATGGTGCACCGCAGAGGATGTATTCCTATTCTAGGGTAACCTACTTATCACCACAGTATGAATGCAAATGCTGATGTTTATTACAGTCTGCCTGCATGTTTAAAACATTAGTTGAATTTCACATGTCTATTCACAGCACATATGGCTCTGTTTGGGAGGGGCCTTATGGGAAAAAAAAGAAATAAAAATGATCACATTTCAATTTTTAACAATTGTTTGTGTATGCCTGCTATCCGAGGTATTTTATGTGGCAATTGGATGTGTTATGGTTTTCTTCTTCTGTGTCCACATCACCCAGCATATTTACCCAGTGCAATTCAAACACTGTAGGAAGCATATCTGTGCATTTTTATTTCACGGAGAAACAGTTTCAGATCCACAGATCATTCCGTCTCCATGCGCCACAAAAGATGAAAGTTGTCTTTAAAGTGAGAGCCAGCGTGTGTGGTTGTCGCATTGTTCAAATGTGTAACCTTGCTCTCTGTGGTCCCACAGCAGTGTGAGCCTTCCTCACATGGAATAAGCTCTATTACCCTTTTTTTGTTGGACCATAATACCTCAGGGTAAGAGTTTGGACTGGCCCAGTCGACTGTCAATGATGCAGTTTAGCTTTTTTGTCTCTCCCAAGCCTGAGGAGGAAGTATAATTGAGAAATCAGCAGGGCCCTCTCCTCCTCCTCAAAGTCATTTGCTTACATACTGTGTTCCCACACCAATCATCAGCTTAGCGGCTTAGCTGTATTTGTACTTGAAGATTGTATGGCTGTTGCCGTCAGCCGTCTTATCCTGGCAGTGTCTGTGAATGGGAGTAGGAACCTTCGCTTTGGCATGCATAAAGCCTTGATCCATTCGTTGTACAATCCTGTCAATAAAATTTGCTGATTAAAATCACTTATAACAGCGCAATGTCTGTGTCTGACCTCAAAATTACAGACACAAAGAAAAAATACTCTTGTAGAAGTTGACACGCTGAATAACAATGCTGTCTCTTGAATCACTGTTTTCACCAGAGTAGATTTCATTAATGATTCTGAAAGAGTCACAAAAAAGCAGAAAATTTGCTCTTTTTGTAAACCTATCCAGCAGCCATTTCACCCTGATCAGAGAAAGATGGATTTATGGGGGATAAAGCACTGCTAATCACCTGTCAGAGAGCAGTCTTCTTCCCCTGCCCTAAGGCCTAAGACACATGAAATACGTGATGAGATGATAAATAGATGGAGAACAATATTATTAGCATATGAAATAGATATTTAAAGCTCTGGGCAAGTAATTGTACAGTATGATGCTTTTGGAAAGATGTATGATCCTTTTCACAGATGGTATAAAAGTAGTATTCTTGAAAGGTCAAAGGTTTTTTAAACTGATCAATCCACAACAATTTGGATGCAATCACTGAGAGGCCATTTTCTCCCTTTCTTTGTTCACATCTCCATATCCTAGGATCCCTCCCTGCTGTTTTGTCACACTGTGAAAGGCTACCATCAAATTCAAGTTACACTTAGAAAAATGCTGAGGTCTGGGATTTTCCATAGATTACTGTGTCATCATTCTTGGGGTTACGGTGAACAGTCAAGCCCTCGGAGATTTGGACCATTCTCCTCTTTTTAAGGCTGGCAAATTGTCTTCTGAAGTGGTAAGGCTTTGCCTGGCTGCATCTGGGTGTGAATAAATTCGGAAATTGTTGTACATTATTCCTGAAGTAATCTCCATGCCAAAGAATGTGTCCTGCGAAGATAATACACCTTGCAGCTTCTGAAAAATAATGTCTACATAATATACCACCAAAACACTACTGTATATTTTTGTCTTAGATGCAAGTCTTGCAGCATATCATCATATAACTACACTTTGAATAAAAGAAATTCCATTATGTACCAAATGCTGAATTAACATTTCTTACTACTTGACAATATGAACGATATCCTTTTAATAACCGTCTGACTTACTCCCAGTTGTAACATGACTCCCCTGTCAAGATTTTATATGCTGACATTAGAGGAACCTATGTGAATTAATAAAAGAGACAAACGTTAATATCAGAGCAGCTCGCACTAAGGGAGATGACTAATTAAAATTGGCAAGGGAATTGATGTTTCATGTCAGCAGTTGATGAATAAGTATCAAATACTGGCATGTCTAATTGTTGCTGTGTATCTCACCTATCATGCAAACTTGCACAGGTACAGCAATAGCAGATGATCCTACTGTGAATTAGAAAATTTTGTCACTGACCTCCTCCGCAGGAAGTTAAACAGGTTTTACCTTGTGTGACAACATCATACTACTGCCACCTTTGATACTTAGAAAGGGAAGTCATTATTCACACACCCGCAAGATGTTACTTACTCTGAAGAATGTAAACATCGGTCCTTTTAAGCATTGGAACTAACGACCACTGCTGTTATTAGTCTGAAAATGATCTTAATTAAACTAACTTTAAAACAAGACATTTCACCTTTGTAATGTTCTGCTATGAACATCATATTAGGCTAAGGTAGTTATGCTAATTTGATGGTTGATCAAGCTAATCATTGTATTCATTGCAAAATCTTTATGTCAACACTGTGTCCTCACATAACACACAGCCAGTACAAGGTAGAAGTGTGGGAGCTCCAAGGATATTATTCTTTTTGTGAGTTTGAGTTTTGTGTTAACAGAGGCCACCATGACAACACGGTGCACCATGGTGATGACTCTTAATAAAACAAATTGAATTTATTTGTATTTAGCTTAGTTTCATTTATTGGCTTTCCATCAAATTTGAAAATGGAATTGAAGGCGTTATTGAGACATGCACAATACCTTTTGCAAATGTCCTTGGAAACCTTCCATTCAATAAATAAACTCTTAAACTGTGTCTCTCCCACTGGCGGAACATTATTACAAATAAATAGCCACGCATAGCTCAGATGTACTGAACTTTATTTTAAAATGAAATCCAAACCATAAAGTTTTCAAACTAAAGTGTTTCTTTTGCTCAATTACAGAGAATTTTTCTATGCAATTATTTATTGATAACACATTTTTTATAAGATTTATATATAGATTATATATAGATTTATAAGCAATACATTGCTTCAAAAAAGACAACTGATGAAGAATAATTTGTCAGTAAAAAATTATTATCTAACTTCAAAGTGACCTATGGAGAACTAAGATGTAAACACTGAGAGTATTAATGGTTAAGTTTAGTTGGTTTTGAAAAGCTGGTAAAGCAGTTGATTTAAAAGCAACACAGCCTCCTCCTTGTGCCTTTTGTAAATCTCCGAATCTCTTTTTGTGTAGATTCTTGTGGAAGACAGGAACAATCATAGCATGCAGGTAAATGGCTATAGACAGAGAACTGCTGATGGAGCACTGACTGTAATCCTCAGGCGTTAACACACTAATCTTCCCATCTGAAAGGTTTGAAACATGGAAGCAGTGTTTCCTGAAGTTAAAACACAGTAGCTTAAGGCACTGAACAACCAAGGTGGTTGTACATAAAAAAAGCAACAGTAAAGGTGCTTTGCTGCAGATTCATGGGGCGGATGATATAAGTAGCCTAAGTAGCCTAAGGGTTTGGTGGCTGTAAAGCTTTTCCTTGATTTTATCCAGCTGTCATTTCAAGCTCTCTTAGGTGATTCATTTTAAGATAGGCGAATATAAATGTAAAACATGTTTAGTATATTATTAGTAGTAGTGGTATTACAGCTATTACAACTAATTCACATAATAATTTTGACTGACATTCAGCTGCAGTTTTTGCATAATTATGCACCCCTGTGAAGATATTTTCACCATTCAATTAGTTTACAGTGTATAAACAAAGTGCTCAAGGTTACCAAGAACAATTCACTTAATAGTAATGTGGTAGATACTGCACTGTACATTCGCTTGGTTTTCAGTCAACTTGACGTTCTGTGCCTGCCAGTTGTCAGTACACATGCAGAAACCACATCAACCAGGAGCTGCATACTTTGAGTTACAAAATATCTACACAGTCTTCAATTTACTTGAAAGTATTTGTTCACTAACATGTGTTTTTGACATCTTACGCCACCATTTTCTTTCAGATGAGAATTAAAGGAAAACTTGTGGGTAATTGGGCAATCTGCCATCTTAAGTTTGAAATGTTAATGGACGTTAATAAAATCTTCCAAATCAATTCAAACACTTAATAAACAAGACTCCAACCTTTTACAATTGTCTTTGATATTTGGAACAATCACCACACCAAGTATGTGATTCTGATTCTCTTTTTGGCATCATATATCCAAATTAATCTGACTCTACTTGTTTCTTAAGTACTTACTTAGTTTCACAATCCAGCTGTGAATCATAATGTGTGCAGTAGAGCTTCAAGATTAGAATATACTGCCAGGCAACAGCTGTTCTCTGGCCTGCTTTCTCTTGAATAGGGACTAAACTTACAGAGCCACACTTGAGGTAGAAGCTTGTCATTCAAAGATGTTGGGGGGTAACATTCATTTCCACAAAGGAAAGCTTCCAGTTTCCACACATCATGTCCCTCCAAATCACATGTCTATGTTTATATCTTTTGCACTTAAACTTGTTCTGACTGAAAATGCACGTTGAAATCTACTTCAATCCGAAGCACTTCAGAGATTCTTTGATAAGTTGATGCTCAAAGTAAATTACTCCATCAATGAGGTTGGTATAAAAGCGACTACTTCCAGCACCAGCTGAACTACTAATGGTGTATATATATATATATATATATATATATATATATATATATATTTGTGTGTTCTGCATTTTCTAATGTGTAGCACAAAATTTTGTTGAACTCTTACAAGCCCATGAATCTTTTTCTGGTAAAGAATCTCAATCTTTGAGAGAGTATCTGTATTCAGCTTTCCACACTTCTGTTGGGTGTTGGACCGAGCATGAACCCTGTGGAATAACTAAGAATTTTAAAGAACCCCCAAATTATCCCAAACTCGATTAGAAACAAAACAACACAAAACACCCAGCGCACACTGCCACAATTCTCCAGTTATTCCCCCATTCGCTGGGAAATAATAGAAAATATAGTCGGACGAAAAAGAATATATAGTAGGAATAAACTTTTGCCATGCATTATTTACTTCGGGTTCACCTTGGCAGCTTGCTGTATGAGATTAAAAGAATAATTTCAAAGCTGTAAATAATCCGAGCAGGCACATATCACATTCTCTGAAGGGCAGTGAATTATTTATTGTAATCTGGCAATGCAAGGTTGTTTATTACATATTAATGTGATACATCAGGGGAGTAATTCTCCTCTGGCACACCACAAGCAGTTTCACTCACTCGTCGTCAGGATACATACTCTATCAATGAGGATTCATGGGCTGTAATCTGAGCGGGAGCTAATCTACACCTGCAGCCCCCTGTCAGGGATTGATGCTGATTATTTGCAAAGACTTGTGTGACTACGCACAGATAAATTGCTCAGGTGTTGATGTTCCCAATACGGACATTGAAGTTAAGTTTTACAGACGAGTATGTTTGCTCTGTGCATTGTTCCTGTTTTTGTAAGCAGTAATGAGAGAATATTGCCTTTACCATCACAATACAGAACAGGACTATGCAGCATTAAGCCATTTTGATGTGTGAATTTCATTTAGAGTGTGCTATTATAAAGTGATCTTACTTGTATAAAAGCTTCAAAATTGTGTTGGCTTTAAGGGGCTGTGCACCTATATATTTTCTGTCTCAGTTTGCTGAGATGGGCTGTAACACAATGTATACAAATCAACACATCATTAACTTTTATGTCCTACTGTAATTGATAACTCCGCTATGATGTTGGAACAGAATTGTTTCTAAGAATAGAGAGTAGCATTGTGCCAAAGAACCAAACTACATATATATATATATACATATATATATGTGTGTGGCCCTGAAAGCTCAACGCATTGCAGTTTAAGAAAACATATGCAAATAGACAAAACACAAGCAAATGGAGAAAACACCTTAATGAATTTGACAGCACATGCGCAAAAAAGACAAAATGCTGCAAATTGAGAAAACACGACCGAAACAGAAGAGACAACCAAATACAGAAATGTGCCACAAAAAACAAAAACAAAACATTTAGAAAAAAAGCTTGTATGTGTTTGGGTGTTTGTTCTCTATATGGAGTGTGTTTTTGAATCGGTATTTTCTTAAATTGCAGTGAGACTGTATGTATAAGCCTAATGTAAAATAATAAAGAAGCTTTCCCGAATTCTTAAAGAAATGTCAAAAATTCCCCAGATGTCTACTTTAATTTTAATACATTTGAATGAATCCACACTGCTTATGTTTGCAATCAGTTTGAGGTAGTCCATTGAATCTCTTGCTGTGCTTCAGTAATAGTCAAGAAAAATGTTGGCAAACGTGTTGCAGCAACAAACTTCATTTTCTGGTCCTCACTCTGGGCAGACTATTTTTTGTCACCAGTTGCACAAGAGCCATGGATATAAGAGAATGAGAGATTGCTTTAGGCTCATTAGGAACAACAGCTGGTTGGGTAATGAACAGGAAACAGTGTGTCAAGAGGTTCCGTCAACTTCCCAAGAGATGCATTTCCATAGTATGCAATTGAAAAGAAAGTTGAA
>NC_060168.1:18354257-18373552 GCF_021292245.1 Micropterus dolomieu
CCACAATTCTCCAGTTATTCCCCCATTCGCTGGGAAATAATAGAAAATATAGTCGGACGAAAAAGAATATATAGTAGGAATAAACTTTTGCCATGCATTATTTACTTCGGGTTCACCTTGGCAGCTTGCTGTATGAGATTAAAAGAATAATTTCAAAGCTGTAAATAATCCGAGCAGGCACATATCACATTCTCTGAAGGGCAGTGAATTATTTATTGTAATCTGGCAATGCAAGGTTGTTTATTACATATTAATGTGATACATCAGGGGAGTAATTCTCCTCTGGCACACCACAAGCAGTTTCACTCACTCGTCGTCAGGATACATACTCTATCAATGAGGATTCATGGGCTGTAATCTGAGCGGGAGCTAATCTACACCTGCAGCCCCCTGTCAGGGATTGATGCTGATTATTTGCAAAGACTTGTGTGACTACGCACAGATAAATTGCTCAGGTGTTGATGTTCCCAATACGGACATTGAAGTTAAGTTTTACAGACGAGTATGTTTGCTCTGTGCATTGTTCCTGTTTTTGTAAGCAGTAATGAGAGAATATTGCCTTTACCATCACAATACAGAACAGGACTATGCAGCATTAAGCCATTTTGATGTGTGAATTTCATTTAGAGTGTGCTATTATAAAGTGATCTTACTTGTATAAAAGCTTCAAAATTGTGTTGGCTTTAAGGGGCTGTGCACCTATATATTTTCTGTCTCAGTTTGCTGAGATGGGCTGTAACACAATGTATACAAATCAACACATCATTAACTTTTATGTCCTACTGTAATTGATAACTCCGCTATGATGTTGGAACAGAATTGTTTCTAAGAATAGAGAGTAGCATTGTGCCAAAGAACCAAACTACATATATATATATATACATATATATATGTGTGTGGCCCTGAAAGCTCAACGCATTGCAGTTTAAGAAAACATATGCAAATAGACAAAACACAAGCAAATGGAGAAAACACCTTAATGAATTTGACAGCACATGCGCAAAAAAGACAAAATGCTGCAAATTGAGAAAACACGACCGAAACAGAAGAGACAACCAAATACAGAAATGTGCCACAAAAAACAAAAACAAAACATTTAGAAAAAAAGCTTGTATGTGTTTGGGTGTTTGTTCTCTATATGGAGTGTGTTTTTGAATCGGTATTTTCTTAAATTGCAGTGAGACTGTATGTATAAGCCTAATGTAAAATAATAAAGAAGCTTTCCCGAATTCTTAAAGAAATGTCAAAAATTCCCCAGATGTCTACTTTAATTTTAATACATTTGAATGAATCCACACTGCTTATGTTTGCAATCAGTTTGAGGTAGTCCATTGAATCTCTTGCTGTGCTTCAGTAATAGTCAAGAAAAATGTTGGCAAACGTGTTGCAGCAACAAACTTCATTTTCTGGTCCTCACTCTGGGCAGACTATTTTTTGTCACCAGTTGCACAAGAGCCATGGATATAAGAGAATGAGAGATTGCTTTAGGCTCATTAGGAACAACAGCTGGTTGGGTAATGAACAGGAAACAGTGTGTCAAGAGGTTCCGTCAACTTCCCAAGAGATGCATTTCCATAGTATGCAATTGAAAAGAAAGTTGAAAAGAATACAGCCCAAAGTTGGCACATAAAGCGGCATAAACACGGTTACAAAAATACAGCAGTGGCACCTCTATTAAGAGGACAAAAAAAACAATTACAACACTGCAGTAAACATTACACATCAGTTGTGCTAACCACGAAACAATGTGTCCATACACAGATAGATACATTAGTTATACAAATAAAAACAACATTCATTAGGTAACTTCCGTTTCATACCTAACTCACGGATAATGAGCTCTCGTGGCCCACACGTAAGGTTTCTTCCACAAGCATCGGCTATCCTATACGCAACAATTGCATACAATGTGGAATTTAATACATACATCATACACCACTAGACAAACACATTAGCATATTGTGCGTAATAACTCACAAGAACATAACATTATTAATAAATGTTCTCACCGATAACAGCAGCAGCCAGTCCATGCAAAATAGCGCAGTTTATTCCTGTATTTTCCCGGCGCCCCTTGACCTCTCGGCAAGCACGCAGCTGTTTGAGTCAGCAATGCTGTGCCCTCTGCTGTCTAAAATCAACACCTGCAGCATTCTCGCTACTGCAGAAAATTGTGCAAATAGAAGTTTTGTAACTTGAATCTCCTGTATATTTAAGGTTTGACTATATCACCTGGTTACCTCTACTATTTTGTAGAGATAACGGAGCTGTAGTGTATTCGCTAGTATATGAGAAAAATTGTAATGGTTGGAATATTAGTGTCCATTACAGATGTAAGTGTACATTCTTAAACGTTAAAGGAATAGTTGGACATTTTGAGAAATACACTTATTGTTTTCTTTGCGACAGTTAGATGAGAAGATAAATACCATTCTCATGTCAGCACAGTAAATTTGCAGCTGGATCCAGCAGCCAGTTAGCTTAGCTTAGCCCAAAGACTGGAAACAGCTTGCCTGGCTGTGTCTAAAGGTAACAAAATCTGCATACCTGCACCTTCCATCTATCATCTATACCCACTTATCCATGCAGGGTCGAGGGGGGCTGGACCCAATCCCAGGTGACACTGGGCGAAAGGCGAAGTACAACCTGGACAGGTCGCCAGTCCACAGAACAACCACTCACACTCATACCTAAGTGCCCTATTAACCTGCAAGTCCTTAGACAGTGGGAGGAACCCGTAGCTAACCACTGCCACTGTCGCCCCATACAAGCACCTCAAAAGCTCAAATAACAATTTGTCATTTTACAGAGGGTTATATGCTGGTTGGTTGGTTATAACTTCGTGGAGTGTCTACTAGTTGCCTGGTAATGCTAAACTAAGCTAACCGGCTGCTCCAGACACATAATTACCATAAAGACATGAGGTTGCTGTTGACCTTCTTATCTAACTAGCAGCAAGAAAGTGGATAACAATATGTCCAAAATGTCAAGTTATCTCTTTAGAGTAAATTAAATACACCACTGGGGATTACACAGTGAAAACCTACAACAAAACAAAAATGTTTTTGTAAAAACATGCTTTCACTTTAATTATGTAAGCTGTGTTTCCACCACTTGATTAGTACAAACACTTACAAGATTGAATAAATTTAGATTCACATCCCATCTTGCCCCCTTCACAGTGTCGGCTTGTTAGGTAATAACCTCTACATCTTGTCAAAAGGGTTTCACAGGGATGCTAGCCAATGTTGACTTCAGTGCTTTCCACAGTAGCATCAAGTTGACTGGAAGTTGATCTCTACTCCAAATGCTCAATCTCATCCAGCAGATGCTCAATTGGATTGAAATCTTGTGACTGGGCAGTCTACTGCAGTAAGCTGAATTTACTGTCATGTTCATGGAGCCGTTCCTGGACAATTCTGTTCATGTGGCATGGGGTATTACCCTGCTGAAAAAATCCTTCTGCAGCAGTGCTTTCATGCTGTTACGGATGCACCTGATTGGCAATAGCACTCCGCTATCCTGTGGCATTGAACCATCGCTTTTCTTTTATCAAGGGTCCAAATATGTGCCAAGGGGAAAAAAGACCACACATCCCCGTGCCACGGCTCAATGTGTGGCATGATTGATGCATATACTCATGTGGCTTTTCCTCCATACTCTAGTCTTTTCATCAGCCTGGAACAGCAGGAACCAGGATTCATCTGTATTTCCAATCATCTAGTGGAGTGTTTTTGTTCCTTAGTCCACTGAAACCACAGCAAACCTTTTCAATTGAAAGAAGTAGAACTCTGCAAGGCCACTGGTTGCATTCTGTCATTGGGCTATATGACATACAAGATATTTATACATGACTTTTCAAAGCCTATTTCTTTATGGAAAGTAGATTAATATGGTGGGTATGTTGTTTATTGACTATGGTTAATAAATAATATACTTAACTATCCATGCAAATATGAAGACATTGTGGTTTATTTGATACAAGGTAAAACTTTTACACGTTTTTACAAGGGACAGCTGGCAATCTGTATTCACTTGGCACTATTTATGTCGCAAATGCAGCTATCACATCCAAAATGAATTATTATTATTCTTACTGCTGTCTTTGATTCATGTGCCAGTTGGAATTTGCTACCAGATATCAGAATCATCGCTGCAACCACACTGCTGCAAAAATGGAACACTGTTCACGTTGCATGGATGAATTATGGCTGCAGGTTGACAAGGAGATCTATCAGCAGGATACTTGATAAAGTAGAATTGAATCTTACAATGTGAGAAGTAGAAGGCAACGGAAACTTTACAGACCAATTCACATCTATCGATGCATTTGCTGAAAATGTCTAAGTGAGTCACAAGCAGAGAAATGATGAAGACTGGCAGTATAGCTCAGTGTCATCCTTTTAAGGGTGATTACAGCAAATAAGGATGATTAATGCCATGCTTTCCTACGTGGTTCTTATTCATTGCTGGAAAATATTATTGGCTTATTTTTTTTTTCCCATTGAGGCCCTCTTCTCTAACAACAATTCAGAGGTTCCAGTCAGCAAAGTGGATCCCAGTTGTAAGTCTTCAGGCTGACTTCCTTTATGGTCAACATGATACCATTAAGTTCTTTAAATCTTTTGACTTTAGTGGACATGGTTTCTAGAAAAAAATTGTGAATTTGCATGTAAACCTTGTTGAATCGTGAATTGTAAAATGTTAATCCACAGCAGCTTTTGTGAGTGTGTGTAGTTTTTAGAGAAGACACGCACAAGCTGTCATCTCCTCCTTTGTCCCATCAGCCTTACTTAAGATAAACGAAAGTGTTGCGAAGGTTGAGATGTCTGATGTGATGGGATTTTAGAAACATCCAGGGGAATCCCTGGAGTTTATGTGTCAGGAAGTGTCACAAATTTTCAACAGATAAGAATGAACTGCTTTCAAATAAGTTGTTTACCATTTGGACTTGCTATATGTTGATCATTGCCATACGACTCCATAGAGAGGCTCCAGGGCAAATGAAGGGCAAGTCTATATGCATAGTAGCTGGGACTTGTCATGTTTTCCTTATGTTGACAGATGTGCTGCTACTTCTAAATTGTCCCATAATACTGGACTAAATCACTCTACGGTTACATCATTTTCACTTTGGATATTGAAGCTCTGTAAAATATGCACTGCGCTACTCAGTCTACTCAGTCTAACATTCAACACAGCCACAGTATATCTGCTACTTCATGCTGCACAAATTACTTAAAAGCGCCTATGTTCATGTCACATGCTCCCGGAATAATGTTCTGTATATGGATCTGAATTTTCAAATTGTGACACTGTCAAGTATTAAATGGCATAAAAGTACATGTGTTAATGGGTCCTCTGTCAGGAATAAATTATGTGTTCATGTATGGGTGGTCTGGCAGGTACAAATGTCTTACTAACCTTTCTCAGTGGCAGTGGCCGTTGGGTCCGCTATTGAATTTATAATTAACTTGTGAGGAAATGTGGGAATTTTTCTATTAAAAGAGACATCTTGTCAATTACAATCCTTGCAGAGATATTCACTGAACTTCCTGTTGGAAGAAAGGTCAATAGCCGTGTGTAATGAGTAATTGACTCAAGGCAGAGAGCAGCTCAGGCTCAGACTGTGGTTCTGATCAAGTGGCAAAATGTGATTTATTTCCATATCATTTTCTCTCTCATTTTCTAACGTGTTATAGAAAATCAAGCCTGATTGAAGTGCCACTGTTGGGGCCAATTCATCAC
This sequence comes from Micropterus dolomieu, assembly GCF_021292245.1. Lineage (NCBI taxonomy): Eukaryota > Metazoa > Chordata > Actinopteri > Centrarchiformes > Centrarchidae > Micropterus > Micropterus dolomieu. The sequence goes on from NC_060168.1 coordinate 18,360,006, forward strand.
CAAAAAATGACTTGGGAAAATGGAGCTTAAATGGGCTGAATGATGAAAAGAACATGGGTTTTTGAATATGAGCAATGGCACAGACAGGGACTAATGACCTGCAAGACTGAATATCAGACTTAAACAATGGGCTCATGTTTGTGGTCCACTGATGATGGAGCACAGAGCTAACAAGCTTACAAGAGTATTAGGAAGGTTGACATATTGTGGAAGGTATTTATAAGCCAAGCTACATGACACATGGAAATATAATTTTGGGGTAGCGATGGTGCAGTGAATAAGACACAATCCTTTGGCGTGAGAGACCCGGGTTCGACTGTGACACATCAACCATTGTGTCCCTGAGCAAGACACATTACCCCTAGTTGCTTCGGAAGTGTGCAACCTCTGACATATAGCAATTGTAAGAGCCTTTGGATAAAAGCTTCAGCTAAATGAGTAAATGTAGTATCCTTCTTTGTTACTTCAAAGACATGGCTACATTAAATAGGAAAGAATGAGAAAACATGTATTTAAATACTCAGATTCTCTTCAAAGTTCTATATTCTCATCTACACTATGGGATACCTGACACGATAAGACATTCTGAAATTTTCTTATTATTTGCACTCTTTTGCAAGTCTAATATTAATATGTAGAATTGTTTCTTGTGTCCCAGCAAACCAAATATCTCTCTGTGTATCAGAAAGTGTATGTATACTTCCACACAACACATGAATTTGTGACTGAATTTATAAGATGAAGCATGGTTTAGATTTGGCTTTTATTTTGCCAAGGTTTATATTCAGGAAAGTAAAAACATAAAAAAGGGAGGCATGATAGTTGAACAAGAAAAATAATTCATAAGAGGGCACAGAAATAAATAATGTAACGGGTGGTGAGATTGTTTTTTGAAAACTTGGTGTACGGCTGCTAGTCAAGCTGATTGAATATTTATAGAAATGTATGACTAATGACAGAGACGATGAAGTACACACAAAGAGTTTGATGATGGCTTTTGGGCATTTGAGGCACAAGAGAATTGTATTAGTATTGGATGCATACACACACAATAACACCGCCAAACATACAGAAACGCATGCACATTAAACACACACCCTGTTGACAGTTACAGTTCTTTTATGGGTTTTAAACTTGATTACAAGTCTATAAATTAACCTGTCCAAAAAAAAAATGTGAAAAGTTTCAAACTTCCAGTGTAAGACGTTGCCTCGAGGCAAGATCATTCACTTCGGCCACAAGTCCCCCAGATGACATGAAAAGAGTGAGGGGGAAATTCAGGCCCATGCATTTTTAGAGGAAAATGAAAGATTTGGCAGTTTTTCATCAACAGGCTGAAGAGGTCCCATGATGCCGAGCAATATCACACAGACATAACACAAAGTCACACACTGCGACCTTAGCTTAGATGTTCCTCTCCCCGCCGAAGGCAAGATATGTAAACATATTTGGCAGTGTTAATCTTGACAACTGTTTAACATGGATGTATTAGGTCTGATGTTGAGCCTACGCTGTTGAAAACCCCATGTATAATTCTCTGTGAAGTGTAAAAGCTAAAACTCTAAATGCTTCTGACAGATCCCAGCAGGTAAAAGTTTGGAGAGCTTTGGGATATGGATTTTAGCTGCTTTATTGAAGGTGGCGGAACATTTCTAGGCTGTACATATTTCCACCTTCATCAAAGTCTTCCTCACACCAAACCAGCACAATCCTCTGATATTCTAAAATCATCATTAATAAAATGCATAATCCCAAGCTTCTCAGCAACAGAAACCAGCCCTCTTCATTATTAAGACTAATGAAAATTTCATGAGTTATGGATTTTGAATTTAATATAGATTTAACATGCTTATGACTTATCATGTAATCCATGTTATACTGGCAAAATATTATTAATATTAACATCAATCAAATGTCACCTAGAGTAATTTGAAAGACTCTATGCAACACTTTGCTAAAAAAAATGCGACCTAAACAGCATTTCTCTCTTATACTCTAGCAATAAGAAAAGTTTTATGAATTTATAAAATGAACATGTACAAGTATCCTTGTGACTCATAGTTGGGTTTTAGTGAAAGGTTTTCAACAAGAATGGCCATTCTAACATAGTACCACATCAGAAGCTGAATTTCAATGGATTTGTGAGGTGTGGGAGTATTGAAATTGAGAGAATGTCACCTATGGGTGGCTGAGGGGTCCAGATCTTTCACTTTCAAAGGAATCCAAGATCTGAGGGGCACAAGATAGAATTTTGTCAGTGATAATTTTGATTATTTTCAAACCGTTTTGTTGAGATTGGTTCTTAGAAGCCATTGTCATTGTCATGTCTATCAATACATAGTCTCATTGTACCTTTTTGAGATTTTCACAGAAAATTACTTTTTGCTTTCAATCTCATCTTACCTGTAATATAAAGCAGAGAACCTAAAGCCATCCTGTAGTTTAAACTATGGGGTCCCTGGGTCACACAGAGACAATCCTATCATCAAATGGATTTGATAAAAAGCAAGTGAATAGAAAAATGAAATCTCAAAGTCAATCAAAAAAAAAAAATGGTGAAGAGTGATGGAGAATACATTACTTTTGTAGCGGACTGCCTGACTGTCCACTTAACTTTTTCATCGAGATGTGTTTTCTTCCAGCCGCTGTTAATTTGTAATGTCAGTCAGCTGCCTCACAATCCTCCTCACAGATTTTACGCTTGTCAGCAGCAAATGTCACAACAGTCCAGCTGACCTGACAGGTCAAGACACTGCCTTCCGCAAGGATGTTAAAATACCATCACATGATCAAATGGACTTAGCCTAACACAAACATTTGGAGGCATTTTCATAAATGATGATATCTGAAAGACTTTTTGTATAAGGTTTTCTCTCACGTGAAAGAATATACCACGGAAACAGGATAGCACCAACACTAAATCTAAACTCACTAAAAGCAACCTGCAGTTAGAAAACATGACACATAACACTTCAGCGAGAATCCTTCCCCTACTATACAAGACAATTTCAAAATAGCTTTTCATGGTGTGTAATGCTGCTCTGTGAGTGACTCAGATCACTGAAATGACTTTAAAATCAATACGTTAGTGTGCACTAAGAGCTCAAAAGGCAGATACAGCCTGCACTCTCCCTCTCGAACATGCAAATACACTTTGAGTCCCTTACACGTGCGAGGCGCAAGGCGATTTTTCATGGACTTCTTGCTCTTTGCTGCCACAGGTTTCTGCTGTGCGATTCAATTCTAAATGACCCTAATGATGGTACACAAGAATGTAGCGGTAGGTGTTTGACATTCCACCAGAAGCGCCTGTCTCCTCTGCAGAGCCATCAACGCTGTATCAGTAAAGCCTCATTAGAGCCGGAATCCGACTGTAGAAAGGGGATTTTTGCAACATTAACTTTAACATTACAAAACCAGTAAATAATATTCTAGTTATGGCCCTCATCACCTACTAGAAAGGGGTGTTGGAGTGGGGTAGGGGGCAAGAGTGGGTTACTGGGAAAAGGGAACTCACATATGTGTTTTGCTCAAAGCTTGTTTTTTGATGAATTGAGAGGCAATTTAAGAGAAGTGTACATGAAAGCGCAATGATACTGAAATTGCTTTTTAGGTTGAATCATGTAACACTTTTGCCTGCTAGAATAAATTGTGATGTATTTAGGGACTGTGTCCTAAAATACTGTATGTGATTGCAATTGATGAATATTTCTGGCAATCTTTATTTATTTTTATTTTTCTAACTCTGTCTTTTATTCACTTTCTGGATAAATAAATGCTTTTCTTCTCTCTATCCCCAAGATATTAAACACATAAGTTATTCCGCTTGTAGTCAGTTCAAGCTTTAACATCTGCTATGTTGAACACCCAGTGTCAAGCCAGTCTTTCCTGGGAGAAATACACTGTCACATAAAAACTGATGCATTCTGCATTCATGAATACAGCACTAGGAGGTTGTTAAGAATGAATTTGTTCAAAATAAACAGCTATTTAAGGACAATATTTGAGCCCAACATAATGTGAACACCTATATTGCCTATCACAGCAACTGAGCATCAGTGCGTATGTGCCTCTTAGCTGTAATGAATATAACATTATTATTGTTATTAGGGTCTAAGTTGCAGCGGTAATTTTGTAAATGCAGTGTTAATGTCTAATGAGCTGTTGTGTCTTTGTTTTTTCTTTCATTTTCTTGCAGTTATTGACTATAACAGAAACGTGGTAGTAATATAACTAAATAGCTATTGTATTAAATAAAACCTTTGCAATGTTTCTCACCCTGTCTCTCTGATTGGCACCAGCTTTCATTCTGTTATATCTAGTATATCTAACAGCCCATGCTTGTTTGTTTGGAGGTGGTGAAGCTGGTCAGACCTGCAACATCAAAGTAGCAACATCAAAGTGTTTTGCTCTTTACTTCCCAAAGGTCACCTGTAAGTACAGTGTAACCCCAATACTTTTTAAAAGCCTTATATTTAAAGGCTCAATAAAACAATTTTTTTCACAGATAGTCACTAGACAACCCATATCTAAATTACTGTAGATACACACTTCAATCAATATAATAATTTTTTTCTGTTGTAACACATCATGGGAAAATTAATGCTTACATATACATATCTATATATATATATATATATGTCTTGCTTTTTGACGAGCAGTACAAGGAACACAGTATAAGCCTAGTTGAAAGACTAAAAAAGAAAGACTAAAAACCTGCTCCAAACAGAGTGTGTGTGTGTGTGTGTGTGTGTGTGCGTGCGCAAGAGAGAGCTAAATCAGACACACAGAAACTCTTTTTCATGCAAAAAACTGTTCCAAAAAACGTTGTTTTTTGTAAAAAGTTACTTGATTATCACATTATTATCATTAATAGTGAAAAATTCTACTGCTTGTCAAAAAGCAAGACATGTTTTCAATTTAACATAGGCCTATATTGTGTTATTCCTCTTTCTTTAGTTTTTATAATGTCATTTCATTGTTTATTAATTACATATATTATTAATTTTATTGTTTATATGTGAATTTGTGCTCTGGCAACATTGCCACCTAAACAACCTAAACATTCATGGCAACAGTCCTGAGAGAAAGAGAGAGGGAGTGGGAGACAGAGAGAGAGAAATCTCTCATCTCATCTCATGGAAACAAGTTTCTGCCACTACATATCAAAGTTTCCTCCTCACTAGAGGAAGAGGTGGCCAGGCTGGACCCTGATCCTTCTCACAATAGGTGTTACAATAACTATCACAATAGAAAGTAAACTCAGTCGCATGTGTCTTTATTCCCCAGCGGCAAAGTCGCAGACATCAGCCCAGGATTGGACGTGATGCACATATAGGTCCGTGTGTGGCAGTGGCGTTACTTACTGATCCTTCAGAAATGCTTGTGAAAATGTAGCGTGTGTGGAAGCTACCGCGCTACTCAGTCAATACAAGAGCTTTGCTACTGAAAAGCTATTCGATTCAGAAAACAGCAACGCTACCACCAAACTACTGGCCAAAACTGAAAGTAACTGCATATGTATGTAATTTGTAATTATTATGCTTAAAACAACATCTCCTGTACGAAGTGTTGTGGATGTGTAATTTAACACATCTGGGTATCCAGTGGCCCACCGTGCATTCAAAACACTTTAAGTACTACTACTACAGCTGCTCCTGCTGTTGCAGCTGCTAGTAATAATAATAACAAATCACCAGAGCAGTTAATGTATTTGACTCAAACAAGCTATACCATAAGTTTATCATCGGGACAAGGTCAACAGGATTTCTAATGAGTTTTTAATTTCTACAGTCAACAAAATCTCAGTATACATGCTGTGCTCTTATTTTATCCTTGTCTGAATCAATATCGCAGAGAGGCAATTATATATATTATTTCAAGACATCCCGCAACCAGACAGCAAATCCATGGGTCAGTTGTCAAAATACAGTAGGCTAAGGAATAACTTCCAGGGACAAAATACAGGACAGTCAGCTATGTCTGTAGTGAGCATACCTGTACCTAAAAACTTAAAATAGAGCCAGAAGTTATTTATTTTATCATCCGTAATGTGCCCTCTTGTCCCTTCTTCGTCTCTCTGTTTGTCTCTGCCTCTTTTTCCTTTCAATCTATCCTTCGATCTATGTGCTGAGTTGGCTAAAGTGAAGTTAACGAGGATAAGTGGACCACACATGGGCAAAATAGTTCAATAAAGAAAGCCAGAGCAGATGTTAATGATTATAGATTTACAAGGATGGGGTGGAATACATAACCACTTCTCACCTGGATCTACAGCTTCACTATGTACTGTTACTTTCACAGAGAAAGTTAGATTAAAAAATGAAGGAAAATACAATTTTCCAAAATCAGACTCGCTGAATATCATCAAACAGTTTAAGAGTTTAGGCTTTCTCTTATGGTGAGCTTCACAGCATCTTCTGTTGTGCTATAAGAAAATGGTCCAAACAATCCACAAACTTTCATCACCTTATTTTTGGTGACGTTTTTTTCCCTCCAATCTCAGTGCCAACACATTATAGAATACTATCAGTTCCACTACCTTGCCTCATATTAATTTTTCCCCTGGTTGGTTTTATATCCTTTCTCTCACCCCTAACTCTTAACTCTCCCACATTAAGGCTGCATACCAATCATTCCAGTTTTAATACCCCACTGAGATTAGCAGGTACAATATTATGGAAGACATCCACAGCACTGTAGTACAATGGACAGCAAAATATCCAAACTTGCAAGGAAGGAACATTATAATACCTTAGCTTATACCTTATCACATGAAGAATGGTGTAATCATGCAACCTTAAACTACAGTTTTGTGTCATTAAAGACAAAATATGCAGATAAAAAACATAAATAATGGAACTGTATTTTTGATGCCACACCGCAAAGTTTACACTTTAAGGGGTGGTGCATAAGAATCAGAGAGGTCCAACCTTTCCACAGTTGAGCTACTCATTAAGTAACAAAACAGGTCATTGATTTTACAGCTTTGTCCAGGGATTTTATAGGACATAAGTGACCCTCATAAGATTTCACTATGCATCATTAAATCAGAGATGTAGATGATCCCCAAACATTTCCTCCTATGTAATGACAATGAGCCAAAGTTCTTAACACTGCCCCATAAGAGGTGCACTGTACACAAAGAGCTGAAAGGACTACTCAAGGTCAGTTTGGTGTTTGCTCTCACTGTGTGTCATGTTTGCTAGTGTATTATTACTGGAATAAAGCTCAGTTGTTTAATGCTGGATACCTCTATGTTTGTATTATAATAATTGTTTCTTTTTCAGTGTAAAAAGAATAAATGTGCGTAATTCTGCTATAGTGAGTCCAGTTAAGAATGAGACACATGTGCTACCTCCATCCCACACCACCCCCCTTCTTAAAATTAATTTCATAATACATGAAAAGGCTTTTAAAGCCTCAGATAACTTAATGGATGACCTTCTTATGAGACAGTTGCAGTGAAGTGCAAAATTGTTGCTTGATCCCTAAGAGTGCTGGTAGACATGCAAATTGTGCCATCTGTCCACTTTGGAATTAATATCCCATTATGGGAACAAAATTAGACTACACAATATTGATGAGGTGCTCTATTTCCACCATCATGATTTCAGTAATACATAATATGGCTCTCGATTAACCTATAATGTGAAAATAGTATTTAAATGTTTACCTTTATTTGAAATGCATACTCTTTAATGCAAAACAAATCATAATAAATTGTAATTGCCACTTTTTCACAATGGCAGATTTTGATGAATTTGAAAACAGCTTAATATGTACCGTATGTTGACCAGTTGACAGAGGTGTTGGTGAAACCATTAAGCTGGAAGTCTCATGACTGAGGCACTAATTACTTAAATGTGGGAAATTTGAATAAGTCTTTTTCAAGGACAGCCATTAATACTGTACATTTGATGTAAGCAAGTTAAGTCAATCTTGCTCTTACTGCAAAAGTACGTTTAAGACACAGAGCTGAATTAAAATGCTTTGTTTCATTTGTTTTGCTCCTCTCTCTCTCTCTCTCTCATTGATTTTAGACCATCAAGTGATACTTCTGAAACTGGGGCAGATGAGGCAACTGCATCACATGAGCCATTTTGCCAGGGAAATATATCAAACTTACTGTACCATTGCGTGCAGAGAGACAGATATGGGTTGATTGCTGGAGTTGTTAGAGGACATTTACAGTAATGAGGTGAAACATTGCATGAAAGCCACACTGAAGGCAAAAAAAACAATACATGTGAGACACCTCGACCCTTGTGATCTCTATGCTTGCTGACAGCGGAAACTTGGATATCTCTTTCAAGGTTACTTTATTTTCTGTTATCTTTCCACTCCTTCTGAAGGAAAGGTGCGACCTTCAGAGTGTCATTCCAGTTCCACTACCATTTTGCATGCCAAATATGATACACATTTACACATATGGTGAAAAATGAGCAATAAACAGACAGACACATCGGGTTTAATTTCAGAAGCAAATATTTCTACTCTAAATATTACAAGGTATACCTAGTAAAAAAATGGATTGGTATTTTAAACCATAGGTGTGTAAAAATCTAGCTTTAATTGTTGTTTTTTTATTTCATGTACTGTACTTTGTGGAACCTTCTTTTATTGACTTGTCTGTTGGCTTAATTGGATTATGTCTAAAGGCAAGTACCAGAGTGACTTTACATTTAAGGTTCCCTGTAGAGGTTTTGATCACTATTGGTGCTGTAAAGGAATGTTTTCATGAGCTATGTCTTGGGCTTGACCACAATGACACATCAGCATCAGCATGGGAATGATGTGTTACATTACTGCTGACTAAAGAGGGCAGTAAGAATTGATGGTTGATCATTTTTAACCCTTCCTTATCATGCTTTAATTGCTACAAGTGGCTATAATTGGAACAAAAGCCTGAAAAATACTTTAAAAAAATACTAATATATTGCTTTACTTTACAACTCCAGGTATGACAGTTTATATATAAGATGGCAGTGGCAAGAATATGATAACAATAATGACAGACAGAAGAATACATTTATAATACACCTATTATGAAGCACCAGGAAAGGTTGCAACTTAAAAGAAGCAACAGCTGTGCACTGGCGCAGACCCTGAAGGAGAGAATTCCAGAGGTTAGGGCCAGCCACACTGTAGACCCTGTCACCCATAGTGGGGAGCCTGGAAGGGGGAGTGGAGAGTAGTTGGGCATCAGATGAATATAGTGAGAGAGTAGGTGTGTAGGGATGGAGATCAGTGGATAGGCGCTAAGCCATGGAGAGATTTATAACGTATTTTAGAAGTATGTCTTGGTGATGTTTTGATGTGTGTGTCAAGGGTGGAGTCTAAAGTTAGACCAAGATTTTTACAACAGAGGATATAATAAAAACCAGGGATGGACAAGTTTAGATGGTTTGTGAAGTGTTGCTGGGGAGGCAATTAGGATAGCCTCAGATTTATCCTGATTGAGTTTAAGGTAATTGCAGGTAATTCAAGCATTAATATCATTTAAGCAGTCTGACTATCAGGTTGGATGGTGGTAGAGTGTCTAAAGCTTGGTTTGTATGTAGAATTGTGTGTTGTCAGCACAACTGAATATTTTACCTGTATCAGCCTTCGTTTCACCAAAATATCTTTTTGGTGAAAATTTAATAGCTGAAAATTAACATAATCCTTTAGAGGAAAAAAGTTGGTTGATGTACAGCCTGAAGCTGGCTCATTCTACTGTTATAAGCACAGTAAGTTTTTTGTGAAAACTTTGACTGAAAATGGGTGGACCCCTGCATGTCAAGAGAATATACTGTAATTTCGTAAGTACTATGTATTCTAAAAAAAAATGTATTACACATGATTTTATGATGTAACCACACAGAGCGGAATTCTGAGAGAGGTGCCACAAAGACTTTAAGCAAACAAATGGCACCACAATTACTGAACCACCGGGCTGCTGTGATGATTAGAACTTTTGCACAATAAGTCAGTTTTTTAGGTTGTGATGGACATAAAATATGCAAATCCATTGTAAAATTGCACAAAATTGGTTTTAAATGGCCAAAATGTCTCTCGGGTAGTACCCTTGCAATCCTACCTTTAAGTCTATGCACTTTTTGACCTCATTAAAATCTTGGTTCAGTCATGCTGACAAACAGGGGGGTGGGTGACACAGGCAGACACGAAAATGGATATGAAAACACGATCAAGCAAGCAACGTAGAATTATCTTCACAGCAGCTGGGATAAAATTGCATCCGTAAATAGGCTGTGTGTGTGATGAAGTCTTTGCCCAGATACTGAGTGTGACCCAGAGGGGACAATGAGATGAGGAAATATTGTTTGGCTTACTGTGCCTTACAACTACAATAAGGGTAACAAGCAGACTAAAAGTAATGAATGCAGTAGTAAAGTAATTTTAGTTTGACACATATACTTGATTGTTTGCATTTATCAAGAATACAGTCTATGGAAAAGATAAAAACAGACAACTAAAAATATAGCATTGAATATTTTTTTACTTCCCAAATCAATGTCTTCATTGCAGTTGAGTTGGACAGCACATAACATGCAGCTAAAGCCTTTATTTCAATAAAATCGCTTGTTTATCCACTCGTGGACTATTCATTATTTCGCTGCTTTTGTCAATTACTTTGATTTGGGCCTGTGCTTGATGAGGTGCTCTCTTGTCCAAAGGGATTACATGTCTGGCTGGTGTTGCCACTGGCTACACTGGTGTTATAGGAGTGGCAGCGCAGTTTTTCACTGTAACTGTGAGATAGCATCTAAATGTTTGTCAGATCCATTGCCCGCTGTTTAGGGCTGCCATTACTTTTATTCTGTCAGGATTGTCACTTCAGATGGGGAACTGCATCAGCTCACTGTTGTCCCCTGAAGCAGAATGAGTACAGGAGGCTGTGTTCTCCTCAAAGATACAACTTTCCACTTCTGAAGCAACCAGGGCTTCCGCTGGGGACTCTGGGTAATGTATCTCAAGAGCTGGATGTGTTCAGAATTATGGATTCTACATGATAGTGAAAGATTTATGATTTTTTATTATTAAATGACATCTATAGATTCTGTTGCCGAAATATCTAACCCCCACCCTCCACCGTACTTTAAGCTAGGACAGGGGTTCTTAACCTTTCTGGCAGTCCGACCCCTTTTTGAGGTTGAAAATATTTCGCATTTTGACCGCCTGCTGCGCCTTGCGTGTTCGAAAGAGCGTTCTGACGGCACAGAGTTAAAAAAAATTCAACTCTGGGTAGAAAAGTGCCTAACCTTATTCGCATTTTTTCCATTATCCAGTCTAATGAATGGAGAGACGGGTCCTGAGTTGTGCTGTCGGAAGTTTACAGTTGCTTGGATTGTCCGGAGACTGAAACAAACTGTCCCCAACTCATCCTAAAATAAGCCTTAAACCGACCATCATTAAGACGAAGCCCCTGGACCAACTGGTAGGCTACTACCAGCAGTGTCTCATCTTTCTGAGGGTCTCATATGCCCACAAGGATCTCCCTTTCCCTGTCTCCTGCGTGTTTGTAAGCTACACCTCTCACACTCAAACAGCGCCAGAGCAGGCGCCTTCCATTTGTCAATTTTTAAAACACATGTTTTTAACAACAACAAGACACAGACCTGTGAGTTGTGATCAAGTTTCTGATAATATGACAGTTATTACTTAGCAGCAAACCAAAAATTACAGATCACTATATAATCATATAATAATAATAATGCAATCTTTGATTAGACTGACAGGACAACTGATTCAGTGGTTGCTTAGCAACATGATAAAAATCGCAGCGCTTTGCTCTTTCCTAAATTCAACTAAAAAAAGGCATTGCTGTGCACCTTGCGTTTTCGAACCTGCAAAGCGCTTTCTGTCTGATCGGGGCCTTATTTTTCTTTGCCGTTAGCGGTTGACATTACTGCCGCCTACTGGATTAAACAGTGCAAAATATTTACAATGTCCACCCAAAATGATTCCATTCACAATTATAGTCTATTTTTGTGTCTATAGTGGCATTTTCGTGACTCCCATGGGATCGCGGCCCCCAGGGGGTCCCAGGTTAAGAGCCACTGAGCTAGGAGATGTGTGCGAGTATGTGTGTATACACAAGTGCATTAGCTTTTTTATTATAATAAAAAAATAAAAAAATAAACTCACAAAATATCACAAAAGGAAATACACCTATTTTTACACGTATTTTCCTTAAATAAATAGTTATTTAAATTAAAGTATAGTAATTAAATAGAAAAAACAACAACCGTCAAACTGGTCTCTGTGGGTCTCTGAGGCTGTGTTTGGTCCCGGTCCAGCAGTGATCACTGGGAGGGTACTGAACCATACTTTTTTGGAGTATGACTTCAAGAGGCAGAGAGTAGTTTTAATTTTTACACATTGCACCTTTGATGAATTCATGACTTTTCAACTTACTGGACAGCAAGCGTTACTGGAGTATTAGAGAAAAATTTAAGAAATATTTAGAAGAGTTGGTTTTCTTGATTCAAATTGATATTCATATTAATGATATTCATAATATTATGTTTCTTGATATATAGTATTGGAATATACAATCAGAGAATTCAAGGCAATTATATATATATATGTTTATTTGGCTGCTATCTATCTCCTTGATCTTTCAAGGAGATAGACAGACTTTCAGAGGGTGCTTTGTCACTTAGCCTTGGCAATCTTGGTCGTTGTACTTGCGGGTCTTCAATCGTAGGTCAGTTGCCCTTATGTTGAGTGATTCTGTGTGTTATTGGGGCTTGGGACCCAATTTCTGTCGTCCTGGCTCCCTCTTGCCGTAGCATATTTGTTGTACCTCATCAATCTCTAGTTGTGATAGCAGTTGCCGTTTGCGGATGTTAGAACACTTTGCTAGGAGTTGTTTCTTTGTCAGTTGAGCCAGTCTAACAGGAGCTTAAACAGGATGTATTCTCAGTGGCAGGGTAATAACACAAGATCAGAGCCACCCAAGGCTGAGACTGAAAAGTACTGGAAGAACATATGGGAGACAGAGGCATCCCACAACACCAATGCTCAGTGGCTAGTGGATCTAAGAACAGATCACAGCAATCTCCCAGAACAAGATCCAGTAACCATTACAGCGGCAGACATCCAAGAAATTCAATTTCAATTCAATTTTTCAATTCAATTTTATTTATATAGCGCCAAATCACAACAACAGTTATCTCACAGCGCTTTTCATAAAAGAGCAGGTCTAGACCGTACTCTGTGATGATATTTACAGAAGCCCAACAGTTCCCACCAAGAGCAAGCACTAGGCGACAGAGGCAAGGAAAAACTTCCTTTTAAGAGGCAGAAACCTCGAGCAGAACCATGGCTCAGGGTGGGCGGCCATCTGCCTCGACCGGTTGGGGTGAGAGAGAGAGAGAGAGAGAGAGAGAGAGAGAGAGAGAGAGGCAGCCTACACAATATACACACAGAGGTACAGACAGCGAAGGTAATGTTGCTATAAACTAAATGAAAAATGGTACAGATATTTATAATAGTGTTAATGGTAACCATCGTAATGTTAATGATTATAATAACAATAA
>NC_060168.1:18373652-18395563 GCF_021292245.1 Micropterus dolomieu
GTTCCGCACCGACTACCGGGGACTGGCTAGCTACAGTAGCTAAAGACTGATCTACCAAGGTGCGGAGCCGGACTTCTAAATCACTGAGCCTCGCCTCCATGTCTATAAATAAACTACACTTATTACATGTACCATTACCGCTAAAGGAGGCAGAGGAGTAACTGAACATCTGACACACCGAACAGGAGAAAGTAGGAGAGAGAGAGGGAGAAGGAGAAGCCATCGCTAGCTGCTAAGCTAAAGTCGCTAACGGCTAAGCTAAAGTACTATAGCGTCAGCTACCAAAACTTTAGAACAAGTATGAGATTGAACAGCAGTCACTAAAAGATGGAAAGAACTGTGAGTGCTTAGGCAAAATTACTGTAAAGAATAAGTGTTTAGCGAACAGTTGGCCGCTGTAATCAAACAAATGTAACTGTTATTTAGCGAGAGCAGCACAACACGGTACCAATACACAAGCACCGGAAACGGAAATGAGTCGACACGCTTACCGCAATACGTCAGCAATACGTCAGCCTGGAAGAAAGAGTGGCAGTATGAAGAGCTGGACAGCAGACTGCACAACATGGAAGCTCCTGTCAAGCATCATAGCGGCTAAGATGAGTAGGCACATGGCTCAATACATGGACAGGGCCCAGAAGGGAATGGGCAGTAATATCAGGGGAGCCAAGCACCAGCTACTGGTTGATAGAGCGGTCACTCGAGACTGCAAGACCAGGCAGACCAATCTGTGCACCGCCTGGATTGACTACAAGAAAGTCTACGACTCCATGCCACATACATGGATACTGGAATGCTTGGAAATGTAAAAGATCAACAGGACACTAATAGCCTTCATCAAGAACTCAATGGTGCTGTGGAAAACAAGTCTGGAAGCCAACTCAAGGCCAATTGCACAAGTCACCATCAAGTGCGGCATATACCAAGGCGATGCACTATCCTTGCTGCAGTTCTGCATAGGCTTGAACCCCCTCAGCCAGCAAATCACAAACACTGGCTACGGATACCGGTTCCGAAGTGGAACAACCATCAGTCACCTCCTCTACATGGATGACATCAAGCTGTATGCCAGAAATGAGCGGGACATCGACTCACTGATCCACACTATCAGGATCTACAGCAATGACATTGGAATGTCGTTCGGACTGGACAAGTGTGGTTGCATGGTATAAAAAAGAGAGAAAATGATCAGAACCGAGGGGGTTGCCACATTGCAGATGTTCAGGACAGCTACAAATGCCTTGGAGTGTCGCAGGCTAACGGAAACCATGAAGAGACAGCAAGGAAGTCTGCCACAGCCAAATACCTACAGAGAGTAAGGCAGGTCCTGAAAAGTCAGCTGAATGGGAAAAACAATCCGAGCCATCAACACATACGCCTTGCCAGTCATCAGATACCCCGCTGGTATAGTAAACTGGCCAAAGGAGGAGATAGAAGCCACTGACATCAAGTCAAGAAAGTTCCTCACAATGCATGGAGGGTTTCACCCCAAATCTAGTACCCTGAGATTGTACACCAAGCGTACCGAGGGAGGCTAGTGAGTGTCAAGACCACGGTCCAGGATGAAACGACAAAGATCCAGGAGTACATCAGGAAGACGGCCCACAAAGATGAAGGGCTTAGTGAATACAACAGGCAGCAGAAACCCAAGGGTGAGCACAAGGAAGACGAAGAACCTACTGGGAGAGTGACTACAGCAGATTCCAGGTAAAACATCAGAGGTCTCTGTCCAGAATAGTGCAGTCCTAGGAACAGCTAAGATACTGCGCAGAACCCTCAAACTCCCAGGCCTCTGGTAGAGGACCCAACCTTGAGGATGACACATACCACCCTGTAAGAGGTGAGAGGGAGAGAGAGAGAGAGGTTTTTCTTAGTTCAGATCGTGAATGAACTGAATGTGAAAAAAATGTCATGGAGGTTCATCATTGACAAATGTCCTCCCACACAGATGGTAATCAGATGCTGCCTCCTCACAAAATGCAGACAGGTGCCAGGCAACACAGAATACAATAAAGCTAACAGCTAAGTGAAGTAACTTGTAACACCTTTTTTCACATGTTCCTTTCCAGTCAGCAGTCTTGATTTAATGCTTGACCTGCTAGATCCTATCGCTAATTTTAGACAATTTCAACGTTGTACTGAACTCACCATTGTCTTTTGTTTATACATTCTGAACTGACTTGTTAAATGCCGTAGATGAGATGACCATGGTACTAACATACTGCAGAACTGACTTAATGATGGCTAAAATGAAAAACACAACACATTACATCCACCATTTTCAATTGATTGTCAGCATTTTAGCATACACTATCCAATTATTCACTTGATGTAATATGGCACATTGCATAAAACAAGGGACATTTTTTGGTCCACTTTACTTCCGGTACAGATATCCTGTGTTTTGACATATCTAACCTTGTTCCCTGATATCTCGAGTGAGATGTTTTCCAGTACTGGCAGCTCTCTGAACAGTGATATTTCAGGCTACATGATGGCACGACATCTTTCTAAGTTTCAAATTCATTCAAAAATCTCAGTTATTTGGGATTCCCCCCCCCCCATCCCCCTCTCATTTCATGAATCATATTTTTTTTTTTTTTTCATTCCTTCTTCATGAAAAAAGCACTTTGATAAGGTGATGAGTCAGAATCATGTCTGTAACAGCTGGTTACATCGGCAATAGGGAAATGACCTAAACGCAGATAGAGGAGGCAGCAGGATGACTTCGGTGATGTATTTGGTGATATAGCTTACAGGCAGGTAGGCAGACAAAGGTCCAGGTAATGGAAACTAGAATACAAAAGCAAAAAACAACATTGCAGCTGGTATGAACTGGAACGTGAATGAGTTGGTTAAATATCTGCAGGGCTAATGTGGGAGAGTGGAAACAGTTTAGCAGGTGGGCAGGGATGGTCAGATAACTGCAGGTCTGATGACAGAAGTGGGAACAGGTGTGTAGATGGGTAGGGTAGTCAGGTGACGGGGAAAGGAGAAACAGTCAGATGGCATCTTGTGGGTGGCTGAAGAGAGGGACTGAGGAGCAAACTGTGACAATTTCCTCAATATCCTTTTTCCATTTATGTAATAGCCTAGGGCCACTTATGTAGCTTTTACTTGCCAGTCTAAGTACTTGCATGGATACTGTAAATTACTTTAGTCAGCTTGGTTGTCATCAAGAATTTGTTAAGAGCCCACTCATAAAATGATTTATCTTCAGAGCCTACATGAAAATCCATGACAGTAAACTAATGATAAAAAGCATTGTTTGAAAGAAAGAGAGGGAGTGATAGAGAGAGAAAGAGGGATATGAAACTTTAACAGTCCCTGTTGGGAAAAACAAATTTATTTTAGTAACAAAAGACAGGACAGCCAAATAGAATATAAGGACTAAAAAATATGGCGGGGAATTTCAATATTTCAAATAGAGTGTGTAAGTGAGAAATGTTGGAAAGGATTCCTCTCATGTATTCATTAGCATGTCCTTAAGCTAAATGAAAATAGTATCTATCAACCATATAGATAGATTTATCTTATTTAAATATTCATGAGTAAACATGTACTGTGTCTTGTTTAAACTGCATACATACATAATACATGCTTCTATGCAACCAAGCACTGTGGCTGTTGGATCCATCCAATCTAACAGCCACTCACTTCAATTTCATAGAAAAATCCAGAAAACCTCTCATTGTGACGCCAAATTTATCAACTCAATCCACTCTTTTAACTTTGTTACATACCACGATCATATCACTTTGACAAAAATCAAGCCAGACACGATGTTCGCTTAATTGACTGTATAGCACAGATGCTCAGTGAAGCAACTTTTTACTAAACCTGAGTGATGCTGCAGCCCCATAGAAGCGCGAGTGCTTGAAAAGCAATGTATTCCTGCTGAAACTTCTCCTAATCCCAGACATTCATTGATCAATAGACACAGTGGGTATTCTAAGATGTACACCATGTCACGTGAAAGGATAAATGGAAAGAATTTACTGGGTTTTAGCTGTCCAACAAGTTTGACAGATTCATCAGCTTTTTACAAAATGATGTACTGAAACCCAAGTTCTATTTAACACAGACTCACCCTCAAGTGCACTGTATCATACTAGAGCAAATGCCTCAACAACCCCTGACCATTTTACAGCATAGACATGGGAATTGGCAAAAGAGTCCCTCAGTGTTCAACATCACACCGCTAATATTCTACTGGAGCAATAGTAATACATCTAAGCTGGTAGAACGACATAATATGATAGCTGCCCCGTGCAACCCACAGCTACCTCACTGAGAGGTGAAGGAAGTTGGTGTGGCACCAAACATGCACAGATCATAGAGATTATATGAACCGAAGATGAGGTCATCCCCGGCTGGGGTTAAATATGTCAGTGTTGTGTTGCTCTTTCAGTTGCTGGATGAAAGTTCCATGTACTCCTCAGGAAAAGACTCAGTATGATTTACTGTGCATGTCTGTTCAATCAGAACCTTGGTCACAAGCGTTGCTGCCCACATCTGCACTGGTCTTGGTATTGCGGTGGAACGAGACATTTATTTCAGTGAGGACTGTCAACAGCAAATGAGAGCCCAGATTAGAATGAAGTGACCCAGAAATATTAAATCACTGATTAATTTAAAAGGAAGAACAATTTGGATACTCCTTCCTTAAAATGAATAAGCTACCTGTTAAACTGTACCACTTTTACCTTCATTGCTTTGTTTGCTCCCCTGTATTTCTAACTAAAACTGACCATTTTTTCCCCTTCCTCTATTCATTTTGAAGTGCCATAGTAATATATACTTATTCATGTGGGATCACCTGCATTCCTGCTAGATCAACAGTCACAGCAGGATCATCAGTGACAGGTACAGACAGCAAAAACACCTCATTTTCTGGTGCGAGCATATTTAAGACAAAAACAAATCTCACAGTGATTCTCTGTAAAACTATATCATTGTGTGTAATGCAATGCATTTCAAAACTGGTTAAGGTTTATGCATCTTGTCGTATACCTCTAGTCTTAGGTGAGTCATATGAGGCTGAAATGCAGATTATCTCCGTGGGAAAAGAAGACACGCAGTACGCATGTGCACAAGAAGGCAGTAGAAGGGTTCTCTCTGTGCCCTCTCTGCTCCACTGAGCTGAGTCCAATTTGCCCTTCTTTGAATATTTGCTGTGGGAATGCTGCTGGTGCTGGTAGTCTCCTTTCACCTATAGGGAGAGGTGAGTACAACTTTGATTGGCAGCAGAGATGCCTAAGCTGCGATTGAAATCCCCATCCTTTGAACCCACCTGCTGGCACGGTTTTCCTGATTGCCCGGTGGTAATTGACACATCCCTTTGTTAATTATCAAGGTAATGTGACACATGTACTCATAGAGATCAGTGAATCTGCATTGCAGACACATTCCCTGCTCAGCGTGTCAGCAAGGTGTCCTTTTGAAGCAAGCCTCTGTCTCAGGTGATTAAAGATCCTGTCATGTTACATCTTCCAGGACCAATAATTAAAACTGAAACATAAAGCAGGGTCTAATGAACTGCAGCTTGATGATTATTTCATCAATAAATACATAGCACTCACATCTATTTTTGTTCCTGAGTTAATGCCTTGCTTGCACTTTAGGGATATGTCAATTATTGTATGGGGCAAATAAGTCATCAAGAACAAGCATCTTAATTGTACTGGAAACCTGCAACAGTGTGTGCTTGTAATCAAGTGTGCTATCACATGAATTGCAATGAGTTTGCACTGGTGTAAATGGAATGTACGGAGAGGACGAAGATAACTAAATGTGTTATTTGTTAATGCACTTTCACCTCAATCAAATCAGCATAAATTTAAGAGCTGAAATGTTTGGCATTGAAGGTTCAATAATTTAAAGTAAGTGAATTATAAGGTTTAATTAACTTCAACCCTGGTGGCAACTTTTTATAAAATATAACAAAAGCATAAGAATAATAAAGATGCCAGTGGAAATATTTCATTATTAACCTTTTGTTATTTAACCTTGAGAACATTCTGATTGTAAGGTTTAGTGCAAATTCACTTTAAATTAAATTCCAAAGTCAGTGCAACAAAATGATTAAGTTTGCAAAATAATCTCATTGTCTTACATTTGCTCGGCAGCTTGTGGCACATTATAGAAATGGGGGAAAAATGGTGGGCTGCCATTTACTTCAGCAGTTTAAAACCTTGCTTGTATGTCAAACATTAAAATGGAATTATATTTATTTGAAAGGCCACTCTTAGCAGTAATGACAATGTCAAACTGATGCCTGAGTAGGAGCACTTCCCAGCTCCAAATATAGATTTTCGTGTAAGTGAGAAATGCTAACTTGACCATAGTTAAGTAAATGCAATTTTGTGCTAAACATTTCAGTCTGTGTCCATTATACACAAAACAGCTCATACCTAATAATTTTCAATCCCAGCTTCAGCATGAATGCAGTGTAACCAACCACTCTATTATATTCAGCATTGCCTCTCCCTGCATTTGAAGTTAGGCTGACATGTTTAATTCAATGGAAATCATTACATTATAATAAGGTGCTGGAAAGTTGACTGGTAGACTGGTGACTCTGCTGGTGTGAGACAGAATGAGTTCCTTTCCTAATTAAGATAATTTTGTTCCCATGTTCCGTCATATTGTTCTGGAGTATTAACGCTTCTGTATAAGAAGGTCACAGCCTGCTCTACACACACTATGGCTCATATTTTAGGGCATCATCAAGCCTCAGGCACAAAGCTAAACGCCAACCTGAATGAGCGTGTCCGTTCCACTAATGATGCCAAGTCACATGAATTTTCATCTAAGACCACATATCTCCATGCATTTCCTTTTAAAGGACCAGTCTGTGCGGCACATGCAAACAAAAGTGTGGCCAGAAACAACTACAATGTCGCACATTTTCAGTGACTGATGCATTCATTAAACACTAAAATATGGCATTAGAAAATTGTTTAACGATGATGCAAGAACAGTGACAAGCTTATATTCTAGTTAAAGCTCTTAGGGATATCAGAAGGAATAGTGGCTTAGACAGAGTCACAAGAATGTATTTATTCATGAGTGACTGATAACAGTATTATATTTCCACATTTTATTGTAAATTAGGAAGGGATTAATGGTAATATAGAGGGACAAGTCACTAATTTCTACAACATATCTGCTTCCAATGGTGAAATATCCACCAATTCAAAACTCTGTATTCTGTTTACACAGCAATAAAAAAAACACAACGGGAAGCAAGCCAGATGTAGCAGGCAAACAGGATGTTTGAAAAAAGTCTAACATAGTATAGTAGGTTGGCTCCGGTGTGTATGCTCTACGGTTAACATGGCGGCATGGTAAGGAGGGAAAAGATAAGGGATGTGGTGTTTTCACACGGCTGAGGGCTGTGAGAAGGCTCAGGAGTGATATGTGGTGACAGCACAGTGCCACACTGTTGACACAGCCTGCATCTCCTGGGTACTGAGGGCTGGATCGCCCCAGGCTTGATTATTTACAGGCCTGCGTGCCTTCAAAAAATGTTCTGTGAGGACACCCTGAGAAACCCTCCTTTGCAAGGCCTTTTAATTGGATCAGAGTTATCATTTATTAATGGGACTGACTATATGCAAGTCTAGTTTTTTCATGCCCCATGATTATTAATGGCTGCTTGATCAAAAGACTGATATGACCTGTACGATGCTCCATGTCAGCCTGAAAGAGGAATATATTTCCATCACCAAATTGCAGGGGGTGGAAAGGAGAATCTGCCATTCACACTGGCATAGACAGCTCAGGATTTCTGGAGTATGTTGACCCTGTAAGACATGCATGGTAATTTCAGTGAAATCCTGTAATATATTGACTTGCATTGACTTGCATCATACAGTGAGTTTGAATGGAGGGTTAGAGCGATGTTCATCTATATTGAAGGCTCAATACAGTCAGTCTACAGCCAAAATCTTTCAGAAGGAGATTGTTTCAAAGTATGATTGTTGGAATTGCTCTGAGAAAATTCACTGGGACAAACAATAGTGTCATTTGCATCTGATATGCTTTTGATTGCATGTCAGTAACTTCCATCGTCAAGCCTTATAAGACAAGTATATATATTCACTCTTGAATTTTGATTATGTTTTTTTGTCAACTGAGGTCAAATGTTGTTGTGGAAAATAAAATCGAAACAGAATGGAGAATAATAAAAGTATGTTGAAAATGTGTTTTTAACACTAAACTTATAACTAAGCAGTCCAACACTTAATCAGACATGTATCTCCTTTACTATTCAATCTCCCCTAAACTACTAAAAGCTTCCTTTAAGATTCTCTGTGGCATAGTTACTCATTCTCATTTATTTAAAAGTTCAAAAAGTGAGAGTGAGCTTACTTTAACAAACACTTAATGTGAGCTAAGAGAATTAACAAAATAAAATCCTGGCATTGAACATCACTTCTCTTACTGAGATTCATTCACACGCCTGTGTCACTGTGGAACAGGATATCTATCCTTTCAATAGTATCCTGTAAGCCGCATGTCTCACTCTCGTCATTGTCGCTCAGCGCAACCAAATGAGATGTGACATTCTCTTGACTGCTTACTTCTTCAAATTAATTATTTATAACCTGGGTGGAAAAGTGTGTCAGAGTGGAATTTAATTGTCAAAGTCTCATTATGCTAAAGGGCATCTTCTTGTCACTCACTGGACTAAATTGTCTAAGCATCCTCCTTAGGACTATCATCGACATGAGAATATTTCATATTGCACAAAATACAATGGCAAGGTCTCACACAACAGAAAAGTATGATTTTCGTTCAGCACATATGACACAAGATGCCAAAGAGCACATTATCTAAGAAAAAATTTAAGAAAACATGCTATCATATGCACAGTATACAGTATATACTGAGGCTGGCTATTGAACACTATTCAGTTGGTATAGAAATACATCATTGTCAAACATGGACCAACAAGGCGACAGCTTCCAGCCATGCGCTGTCCCTGTTAGTTAAGAATGAAGAGTGCATTGAGACTGCCACTAGCCCTCTTTAGAATGCCACTGAGGAAGATAACACCATACGTCAATCACTTTTACGAAAGATGCATTATGCTGACAGTCACTACTTAAAAAGGAAAATGCGAGCACTTGTCTTTGAAAAGCAAACCCTCTTTGTAACCTGTACTGTGCCAAGGTATTAGCGTCTACACATTGCAGAGAGGATGGATCAGTATATTTTTGCACTTCCGTCCCAGAGGTAACCTTTTGTCACCAAATACAAGCCTGGCACAAACACATGTTTATATGTCCCTTACTGTTCCGTACTCCTTTTTTGAAGCAAAGCTTTAAAGATTTTTTTAACCCTAAAGTTCAACGTGATTGTTTGATGTGACAGATGTGAGAATAGGAGTGGGCGGACTTGACTGATGCTGAGCTCTCAGCACTGTGCTATGATTGAGACTGGAATTACAGCTGTTGTAAAGAAAGAACCCATGGTGACTTTTGAGTGATGTGTGTGTGTGTGTGTGTGTGTGTGTGTATGTGTGTGTGTGTGTGTGTGTGTGTCTATCTGGGCACAGGCACCACTTGATGCATGAACAGTATGTATGCAAATGTATGTGTTTGTACTACTAAACTAAATGGCTAATGTCGATACAGAGATTTTTGGCATATAAATGACATATCTGATATACAATATAATATACATATTCTGAGGTCTTTTCAAAAATGCGTTACCATTACATTATTCCCACAAGGATGCTGTGTTCATTGACAAGTTGAAAGAATCAAGAGTACAACATTAATACACAATGGCTGGGGGTCCTTCATGTAACAAGGCCTTAATGTGCTAATGAGTTCAAACATGCAGTTTAACACAAGACTGTCAATCAAGCCTTTGGCATTTTGGCATCTGACAGTTGGGTCATGTGTTCCTCTGAGGGACAAGAGCACTTTGCCCACATTACACTTGGCTTTTCACAGATTGCTGTGTTGAGCCCCAGAAGGAATAGCATTGTATGTTAATATTATTAGCCATTGAAAGGCATGTTAATGGCCATTCAGGGTAATCAATTTATTTTAAGCGGCTTTGTGTAATCTATTTACCACCATGCTGTATCATTTATTTGTCCAGACCAAATGTGTTCAGCCATTATCACAACTTTGTGAAGTGATGGTTTTCCTGACTCTGATCTGCAGTAATTGCCTTGACTCACACCAGCAACCACGTTGCTGTCTGCAATGAACATAATTTTCAGAAATGAAATTGAGTTTAATTTCCAAAATGTATTCAACTCCTGGTATTTTAAGCATCAAGGCTTTAAATTAATGAACCGATCACTTCAAAACTTTTCACTGGGGTAAATATTTAAAATATTTTCTTCAGATCAAACAACAAAGATTTATGTGCAGACATTTCACCAAGATTCTTAGAGGACATAAATAGATTTAATGCTTAAAAATAAGAAAATAACAGATAACTTCCTCAATCTCTCATGAGTAGCACATTTCAAAATGTTGAAAAATTTAAGCAAAACTGAGAGAATGTTTTTTCCCATAGCACAAAGAATTTAAAGGTATTCAGTCTAGAAGGCTATAGAATCAAAGTATATTTAATAACAGAAACTGTACTAACTGCTCTGTGACTTTTCCTTATCCCCATAACTTAATTTGAAAAGACCTTCAGGCCAAAAAATCACAATGAGACATTTGAATACATATGAAATGCAACAATGTATATAATAATTTATTGTTTTCTCTATATGTACAGTTTCCTCATGTAGGCTTGAGTTTTCACTATATTTAGAGGCTTATGGCATAGAGTAGCCACATGTCTAAGATAGGCATGTCATACATTGTTTTTTAGGATAAGCTGGGCTGCTTAGACATGCCAAGTCACATGTCAGTGGTTTTAAACGTGTTCTAGGACATTTTAATCTTTTTTTTTCATATACAGACTATGAAACTACATGAGATTTTTTTTTGCCTGTATGACATCAACACAGCAAATAACCTACCTGGATATAAATGGGTAGAGGAGAATGTCTGTGTTCCAGAGCTATAAGAACCATGCTGAAGGAACATTGTGTGCCTTGGAAATGTAAAAGAAAATAGTAATAGTAGATGGTACAAAATGGATTTTGTCACTCCTGTTGTACTCCTTTTCACATTACTTTTTGCGATATGCATGTTTTTAGCTTTACCACTACAGTTCCTGTTATCCTTGAAAATCGTGATGCACTAGCTGCTAGTAGTTCTTGTTTGGTCTGTAGCCATAAATGTACAGACTACAATCGCCTAGATTACCTTTCTAATACTGTAGAAAGCGTCTAAACCTTGTCCTGTAAGTGATGAGCAAATGTATGTGCGTTTATCTGTAGAAGAAATCCGGAGACAGTGCTGTCACTTAAATACCTGACTTCTGCTGAATTCAGGAGTATGTGTGTGGTGACCCTGTATCCTAGAAAAATGACATCATTTGGGTTTAAATATTAATAGTCTTAGTGAAATGTATTTCCAGACTGACTTTCCAATATAATCATAAAAAGGACCTCTTTCACTGCTCCAGTGACAGTAAATGTTTGTGAAACCTTAAAGTTTCTTCAGCAGTAAAAGTACAATTGGGTATTATTCATGAATAGATGTAAGTGTCTGGAAATTTCTGAGCATTGTAACTTCAATTTTGTAATTGTATTCAAACAAGAGAAAAGCTTGCACTAAACCAAACCTTGAGAAATGCAGAGCAGTAAAAATACATTGTCATTTGGAAAGATGCATCCACATAACTCATGCAGTTTCTTTTTCATAATTCACTCTTACTGTACTGACAATAAGATTTCATTCCACTGAGTCAACTTCAACAATTGCCATTAGTTTATCTCTGTCATTTTCCTCAGTTGAGGTGAGAAATGAGAAGGCTTCAGAGGAAAATTGGTCGGGCGGCTAGTTATCTTGAGCCTATATGGAAACAAAGACAAGGAGCGCGACAGCGCCTCAATACTTCGCCTTGTCACAAGGGTCTGAAGAAAGTGACTGAAATTTTATTTTTGGAGTCACTAACTTTTGACTTGTCAGATTCTTGCAACCTGTCATCATTTCAAATGTGTCTGTAGGCCTCCACAGCTACCTTAAAACTCTGACTCGAGTCCTGTATAATTTCCCCATCTTCCCAGCTCCCTCTGTGCTAAATTGCATTGGAAGATGGATTTTTGGCATCTGAGGCTGTCAGGTCTCAGCCATGGAAGACTTTATGCACTAGTACACCCGCTATGAAAGTGATTCTGGAGGGATGGAGGGGTATAAGAGTGGTGAGTCAAGTACTGCCACTCCAGCAAGTCTTTGGGCATTTTTCTGTCTGTGATTGTATGTATTTAACAATAATGCCGATGCTGTAGATCTCCCTTTTCCCCCTTCTAATATTCCCTTTCTCCTTTTCTCTGTCTCTCTAAATCTATTTCAACTGTATTCCCTCAATCTCACTGTCTCGCAGGTGTCATAATGATGATAGGATCTGGTCCGGCAGCTATCTGAAGACCATCTTCATTCCAGACTGAACTATTATCTTCATTTTCATTAAAGTTATTGCAGTGTGCATATGCATTGATTGTAGAACATATTTTACATTATAACATGACCTAGGTGAATATGCTATTCTGACTGGCTGAAGGGTGTTCATTAATTTTCAATAACAGGACCCCTCCAACAAAAGGTAGATTTCACCAGGGATTGAAATTTGACTTGTGTGCTTAGAAAAAAATATCCTGTCTGGCAAGTTGAATTTAAGGATGTCTGTGCTTAGAAGTAAAGATTGTCATTGTCTTCTCTGTGTCACAGTCACAGCACTGACACCACTGCGATAACAATGTGCAAATCTAAAGATGCTCTGTTTTTTTGTTTAAGGCCCCCTCCCTTTTTGTCTTCCATGTTATTTGTGCAAACAAGACTCTTCCTTTCCCTGCAAGTTCAAATCTTAAATGTATTTCTCCCACTCTACCTCATCTGGTAAGCACACCTATACACATTTGAAAAGGGGTGAGGGAGCACCACAGAAAGAACGAACAAGCAAGAAGCTATCAAAGCAATCAAGCTGCCAATATTTGCTGACAGTTACTTGGCAATATTAGCCTACCACTGTTTGAGGCAAAAACCTGCTGTTCATGCTTACAAAGCAGTGAGAAAACCAAGTGGTCTTTAAGAGGTCAGAGTGCCATTATGCTTTATTAAAGGGGCACATGCAATGCGTCCATTAAGTGTTAATCACTGATTAGGCAAACCACGATATGGTTTGTCTCATACATTTTTTAAAATACTCCAACATTCAGAGTGTGCAGGAATATCATGCAATATTAAGACCTTATAATAACAAGCCTCTTCATTTCAAGCATTGACCTCAGGGAGCCAGTGATTCTCTATGGACAGTTGACACTGGTTAAATGTACAAGACTTTGATGAATTGGACTGACAATTATTGATAAGCTTAAATTAAAAATGTGGCAGAACAACCATGTGCACAACTTGCACTACCACTACCACTCTAAATGTTATTTCCTGGCCTATACAACCAATAGAAGGATATGTATATATCTTAGGCTACAGTACATGCATTGTATACCAATAAAAAAGACCAATATTTTGTTGTAAGACAGCGAAAAAGCGGTGTGCCATTTTGTTGGTTGAACAAACCAGTGAAGTTGTTAGATCCCATCACCAGCAATCACACTCGAAACTGTGCAAGGACTTAACAAGGGCAGCGTGTAATTGTGCCCATAGAATCTTTGTCTTAGTTACAGCCAAATAAAGCTAACAAAAGTACTGTATTTAAGATTTATTGGCTAACTGTGTGACATTGGCTAATTGCCAGAAGGGGAAGTGACTGTAAGGAACAGTAAGTACAAAGATGCTGGTTAGAGTTATACAGTAAATAAAGGAAGCTGATTTTTTTTCCACAAGCAAAAAAGCAATAAAGGAAGACATTGACAAGATATCTAGATGACATTACATTTAATTAATGTTTGACACTGTCACAAACTCTGCAAATTCTTTACCTTTGGTAAATGACTAAAGTATAAAGCACAGTTTGTTGTTTATTGGTCTTTCCTATGTGATGTAGGCTAATTCTGCTTGATGGTTTACCATGATTTACCAGTTTAAGCTAAAGAGGGTGCGTGCACACATTAAATCCAGCCTTGCTCCTTTGTCCCCTCCTAACACTCAAAGGCCCCTGTTCCCTATGCCTCAGCGCTCTGAGGGTTTTCTCTCGATGACGCTTGCTAATAATGACTGATGGGTAACAAAGCTTGCTGGAAAATGTCACTTTCTATTCCACTCATGTGTGTAAAAGCTTATGCGGGGGGGGGTCAGTGTGGTCAATCGGGATGTAATGTGTACGTCCAAATGGAAAAAAATGGAGTAAAAAAGCATCGTTTATGGAACTGTGGGAAAAGGAGGCACATAAATAGCATTTTCTACATCTGATCATTTGTTGGCACATTGTGACACATTGTGTATGTCTTTTTCACACTGTAACCAATCTGTGGTCAATACCCAGTGGAGTATGTTTGTGTCTGTCAATCAATCAACCCTAACTCCTGTCATGGCATTAAGCTTAGGAAGTCTTTTGGC
This sequence comes from Micropterus dolomieu, assembly GCF_021292245.1. NCBI lineage: Eukaryota > Metazoa > Chordata > Actinopteri > Centrarchiformes > Centrarchidae > Micropterus > Micropterus dolomieu. The sequence goes on from NC_060168.1 coordinate 18,388,259, forward strand.
AACATCTATAAAGCTAGAGGCAATTGGCTTAACAGCACAAGTGCAGAAGAATCACTGACATCAGCTGTAAACAACAAAGTAAAACTACTTTCATGAATTTTCCCTCAAAGCTTTGTACTTACCCCAAGCTGACCACAGTATAACTGCAGGGTGTTAATAGGGTTGTCGATCAATACCAATGACTCAATTATTACAGCAGGTGTTGGAATTTCTAGTATTGAGGACTCACTTAAGAGTGGCAGCCTTAGCTATGTTTGACCCATTTCAATAGAAATGGGCCCCTCTCTCCAAAGGACCCTGACATGCCAGAATTGAATAATTCACCTGCTTTTAAAATAAACTGAAATGGACAAAGAAACATGGACATGGGAAGAGGAGGTGCTGCTGATCTTATAGTGAAGTTATAGTTATATTGTAGTATCGCTGTCATGTTTCCTGTAGTATTACTATGTTTTCATGAAATTACTATAGGTATATTATATTGTTTATATAATATTACTTTAGTGTTTGTTTTAGATGCAGTATAGACCGTTACTATAATTATATACATAATATACAAACTGTACATTTATTATACATCATTATAGTATTACTGTAGGAATGTTCAATAGTGTGTTCAAAAACTACAGACACAATAATATGCTATAATAATACTATTTAAAATAATATATGAATACTACAAAAATCTAGATGCATAGTATCACTAGTGAAATATAGGGGGGCTAGGGCTACTATAGATAATGAAATAGCACTACAGAAAAACAATACTAATGCCATAGCTGGTGGAAAAATACTATACTATATAAATACTAAACACTAAACAATTCTTATAATAAACAATAGTAATACTATGGTTCATTTTCATAAGGGTGCGGTTGGTAAGCCCTCTTTTTATTCTCTGCCAAATTTCTCTGGTTAGAATGTTCTAACAAGTAGAAAATTAAAGGTTAAGGTCTCAGCTATAAGTATGTTTATGTACACAAATGTTTTATAAACTTAGGTGATTCGTGATTAAAGTCATGCTGTGTGCGCATGCAATTACTTTCTGGTCCTTTAAAGGTCACAAAAAAACCCATTGTTATAACAAAAATGTTTGCTTTATAAAGAAAAAATGTCATTGTTTCATTTTTTTATTATAGGAATTGTTTGGATTATTTCTACCTTATGTTGTTAATGATGGTTAAAGAGCAAATAATGCATTTAAGTTGAAGTCCAAATATATACCATTTAATGCAAACCAACTTAAATCCTCAGTGGGTGGGGGGTAGTGGGGAATTAGCTCTTGAAACAGGCCTGCAGATGCTTAAGGCCGCCACTGTCACTTTATACCACATTCTCTGTTTTAGGACAAAAACTCCCGGGCCGTTATTTCTGTTTATGTAGTGCTTACGTGTGGACAGGAGAAACATTATACTGTACACTCTTTGTTGTGCAAATTGGATGCTGGATGCAGACAGATTTTTGCTATGATGAAGCACTGTTTGATTAAAATACAATTCTCTAGCTTAAGTTTTTAACCAACTGGTCCAATAACTTTGGTGGTTTGATACATTTTGCACTGTACAATATAAACCATGCTGCAGACTGAAACAGTGCAGGCACATGATGCATTGGGACCAGTTTTATTCAAACAAAATACAGAGAAGAAGATGTTTATCCAGCATTGACAGAACCAGACCAGCGCACCCTTCAACAGTTTACCCCACGCAACTCAAACCAAAAATATTTCTCTGATTACTGATGAAAAATTCATACAGTTCTCAACCCCTTGACACAACTCACAGAATTAGCCTGGGTATTCAGGCTGCTATTGATTCACAAAATTATCGTTTACAGTATTTTTTGTTTTACAGCATCTCTTATAATTTTAACCTAGCAAGACTGCACTTGCAATACAATTTTTTTTTGCCAATGTGATGTAGTACAAATTCCCACAACCTAACCTAGTGATGCTGTTAGACTGTATACATATTTTTCTTTGTAGAAGTATAGTCTTTTATCATTTGTGCACACAAGTTAGTAATTTGTTTCTGAAACTGCTAAATCATGTGCGCAATTTGTAAATTGGTCTGGTGAAAAAAAAACTTGTATGTTCATTAATTTCCTAATTTGTGTTCTTTGATTAATATTTTGTGTCCTCAGATAACCCAGTTCAGTCCGTCAAATGAATAACATCAAGTCGCTATTCAAGTCCAACACCATATATGTGCTCTTTATATCATTTTTCCTATGTTACCGTTTGATAAATAAAATCATACGCCGAAGGGAAGAATTTAATATATAACATTTTATGGTTTCATAATGGCACCCTGTAGTTTTACCTGGGAAAAGTGCACTGCTAACATCAGTTTGCATGCTGGATGGCTAATTAGCTGCTCAGCTATAGCATATTAAACAGCATGTAAACGAAAATGTCAGTAAGGCAACGTTCAGACTGCAGGCCTTAATGCTCAATTACGATTTTTTTGCCCAGCTCCACAAAAACCATAATTAAACATGTGGCTCTCCTTCTTCTCTACCTCGCTATCATCTACTCAAAAATTCGTTTTCTTACACCTGAAATCCACCGGATCGCAAGCTCTTTTCTGAGTTATGTGCATGCTATTTGTCTGTGGGGAGAGAGAGAAAAAGATGGGGAGAGAGGGAGTGAGTTGTGGGGCAGTTGTGTTGTCCAGCACCAGAAACCGTAATGGAAAGAACAGAAAGTTGTGAACACTAGTCAGAATTTGGGAGAAATGCAATCCATGAGAGGACAATGAAATACGGCAGTCTTCTGTGAAAATTGGGACGGTTAGCAAATATGAGCTAACTGGAGGTAACATCTGTGGCTCCTTGTTTACTTCTGTACGACATTGTGTTGTTCTTCTGTGCATTCGGGTCACTTTCAGGCTGTGGACAATTTACACTGGAGTTTGATATGGGCCACATTTAAGCAATAATGTGAACGGTCAAACAAAAAAATTGGATCTGGGAAAAAAATCTGAATTAGAGCATTTGGGTCTGCAGTCTGAATGCAGCCAAAGTGGCCAAAATCTGAATTGGAAAAGATCAGATTCCATGTGACTTGGCCTGTTCACATATGGCTATGTTCAGATTGCAGGCCAATGTGACCCAAATCCGATTTTTTGGGCCACTTTCATATGTGGTCCAAATCCGATACAGATCGGATCTTTTTAAATGCGACCAAAGTCTGGACACTCGGGTCGGAATTGATGTAACTTTGACGTCACTCCAGACCAGCTGTTCTGGCCGTGATGAACAAAAATGCTCCACAAAAAGCTATAATTAAACATGTGGGTCTCTTTCTTCTCTATCATCTGCCCACAAATTCCCTTTCTTACACTTGAAATCCACCGGACTGCAAGCTCTCTTCTGAGTTACGTACATGCTACTTGTCCGAGCGGACGCAGTAGAGCGCATTCATTTCTATATGAGGTTAGAACCTGTTCTCAAATAGACAATAAGTGATTCATTGATAAGTGATTTCATAAAAAAACAACATATAGCGCACATATATTTAAGTTAATATATTCCTTCCACTGATCTCATTTTGATGCTACATGTTGTTATGAACGCTTTGCTGGTCAAATATGGTTGTGAGGTGTGAAGCCAACAGTTAAAGTTGTCAGGTTTATCTCATTGGGCCACTTGGATGTTGAACAGAAGATTGTGCTATCTTAAACATCTTATGCAATTGTTCTGTAAATTTGTGTGAAGATATTATTAAGTAAATTTTTACTTTATCACAAATGATCAGTTTTACCCAGTACCTGCCACACTGTTAAAAAAAATATTCCGGCAGTTGGGGCGCCAGAAAAATACCATAAAATAAGAGTAAATAACTTGTAAAAATATGGTAATATTCCATAATGACAATATAGTCTGTAACTTTAATTTTACATAAAATCTTGTGCAATTTTTGGGGCTTTTATTGTTTAATTAAGAACATATACACTTGTAAAAACTATTAAATTACCTTTAAATGTAGTTGAACACTGCTATAATACAAATAATCAGGCTTACAATTTATAGTAGAGCGCTGCTTTTAATTGAGTTTTATTATATAATTTCACATAAAAATCCAAAAACTTGCAAACAAATGGATTCATTTGGACTGCCAAGAAAAACTTCACATTTGCACTTGTCTTTCTACTTGAATATATTTGTATCTTTTTTGTATACCAACTTAATTTAGAAATTTTGGACCTCCCCAACTCCCGTGCACACAGTTGTGCACTGCCTTGCAAGGCCAGATTTTTTTTACAATGCAGGTGAGTAGGTATTAGTGGCTGAAAATGTTTAATTGATAGACATTAAACACACACTGGGCACACAAATCCCATTAGTGGCGATTTTCTACACAGTAAATTTTGAAGTCAATTAGTCACCCACCAATGGGTGAGGACAAAGTTTCCCAGTTACCTTAAGAACTTTACTCTTGCGGTATCATTAGGGTGCATCTCAATACGTGGAAAATATAAATACCAGGCTGCCATTCATCGTATTCCAGTACATTTGAGCTGCACTTTACAAATATGAGACAAACAGGTCCGACCCTTACATAACTATAATCTAACCTTATTCCTTCACATAAAAAGACCGATGGATCTCTCTCTCTCCCTGCCTCCCACACTGACATGAGCTTGTCATCAATTTCCTTCAGGTGGCTTCTCCTATACAGCACTCTTTCAGTGCTGCCTTTGTTTATATGTTAAGATCCTCTGGGCCATTTGATACTACACAGCACAGTAAATAAGAATAAACGATTAAGGTTGATATTAAAATTAAGTATGTAAATTGTTATTAGACGCATTCATTTCAACAAGAAATAAACCGTAATAACATTGCTCACTTAGACAAAGATCTTCAAACTCAAGGATTTCTTTGTCAGTCCAAGATGAATATGTGACTGTGATTATTACAATTTCCGTGCACATGCATATACACATAATGCTACATTGCAGCATTTTGTCAGACACATTACAAAATCATAATAGGCTTTCAGGACTGTGTTTTTCATTAAAACAAGGGACTGGAGGCACACTGACATTTGTCCCTAGTCAGCCTAGTTGAGGGCTGGCATCGCTGGAACAAATATCAACAAAACAGCTTTTGAATTTATTAAATTGAGGTCCCACACAGCAATGTTCATGTTCACCACGCTCATACTTGATTTTTCTCCTTTGAAGTTAGGAAACTTATTAAACAAGGACAATAGCAAACTTATAAAACAAGAACAATTCAAGTAGCTCTTTTCACCTCTTCCCTGACTTGCTCATTTGCAGAGAAAAATATCACTGCTTGATGCTGATTAGCTTTAGCCTTGGGTATGCCTCCATCAAAATTCAGTGAGGATGGATCTACAATCACGGTGTCCTGCTGGGCCCCTGGAAGACATAGATTAATCAGGAAACAAAGGATACTTTATATCAGAGGTATTCAATTAAGAGTTCAAAGAGGTCCAAAGCAAAGGTCCGGAACTTCATAACGACTAACTTGCGTCATCATTCATTGCCATAACATATAGTTGTATCAACATATGTTTTTAGTCATCAACGGACAGCACAATTAAATCACATTTCAACAATATAATAAATAAATATCAGTTTTCTGATACTGGATCAAACTGGAGGGATAATAACTACTCTAATAAATTCAAAATTTAAGTAAACTAAAGGCTGCATTTAAAAAAACGTTTTTAATTGTGCATCTTAAAATGACGTGCTTAATTTCAGAAAATATTTTTTAAAAAGTTTAGCTTGAAATTTTATAATTTTATAATAAACACTAAACACATCTTAAAAAATGAACAGGTTTAATACCTCCTCTTCTCTTTCATTCCCTCTTGTATAGCTATCACTTCCCTACTTTCTCTTGTTACGTGAAACGTGAGCTCTGGCTTGTCCTGCCAGCTACACTGTTAAAACTGTTACTTGGATCTAACTCAATAAAATTAAGACAACATTTTCCAACTATTTTTTTCAAGTTTAGTGAACTAACTGATATTTTGTGTAAAGACAACTTAATAATGTGAATTTCAATGTATGCAAAAATATTAAGTAGCATTTTCAGAAAAAGCCAATAAATTGAGTACTATCAATGTAGAAAATATCATTTTATACACATTAAACTTAATTAAAATAGGTAACTTTTAAATGAAAAAAATAAGTAGATAATGTTCTGATTTATTAATTTTGATCAATTTACCCTCTTTGTTTTGAAAGTGTAAATAGCTTCAAATAAATAGTTGCTACTATGTCAATTTCCAACATTTATTAAATCATTGCCATATCCAAAACAGTAGCAATGAGCTGGACAGTATAAACATTGGTATTCAGGCATTCAAGAAAACATGCCCTCAGCAAATAAAGTGCAGGTTAGTGGAACACCTTCACAGTACAGTTCTGTGTACATAATGTTACAAAATTTTAAAATTAAGTAACAATTTACAAACCAAATTCAAAATGAGCTGGATAGTGTTAACAATCAATAACATCTATTCATGCATTAAAAAAAGCATGACCTCAACTTATAAAGTGCAGGTTAGAAGAACACCTTCACAGTATATTTTACTGTGTGTACATACATAATATTAAAACATTTTAATATCAAGTTAACAGGCACTTGCTATTTTTCTAACAATTCACATGCCATATCCAAATAGTGGGAATGAGCTGGACAGTATAAACAATCAAGAACTTCTGTATTCATGTATTAAACAAAATATGACCTCAGCTTGTAAATAGTAGGTTAGTAAAACACCTTAAAAGGATAGTTCACTTCAAAATGAAAATTCTGTCATCATTTACTCACCCTCAAGTTTGTTTTAAACCTGTATGAATTTCTTTCTTCTGCTGAACACAAGGAAGATATTTTGAAGAATGTCAGTAACCAAACGGGTGAGTAAATGATGACAGAATTTTCATTTTGAAGTAAACTATCCTTTTAACAGTACAGTGTGAACATAATATTGAAACATTTTAACACTAACATTACAGGTCACATGACCATCTGACCTCAACTTGGCATAATACCTTCACAGCGTGTGTGAATATTTTGAAACATCTTTAGTCAAACATCTCACTGATCTCACCTACTGACCAGTTTTTAAAGTGCAGCTTCACAGCAGGTCTATTTTGTGTGTATAAAATATAATTACTTTTTCACACCAGGAAGTATGACCTGTGCACACTATAAAACATGACAAGGATAAACCATTACAACACCCTGAATGTCCAATTATGTCCAATATAACATTGGACATAACACCCATTATGTCCAATGTATAATGATGTTGAACAGACA
>NC_060168.1:18395663-18447961 GCF_021292245.1 Micropterus dolomieu
AACAGAATCTATTACTTTCAGTAAAAATTTTGTAGGTATTACATCAAGTGGGCTGGAGGACACTCTCATTTGTGATACTGTTTTTAAAAGCTCAGACAAGTCGATGGGATAAAACTGGTTAAAATTCTCTTGTTGCTGGTGAGGAACCTCTGAGTAAGAGGCAGTGGGGGTAATAGAGGCTCTAATTGACACCACCTTATTGGTAAAATAAGATAAAAACAATTCACAGTCATCATTACTTCCAGCTGAGGCACAAGGAGGGGTTGGGTTTACCAGCTGATCCACAGTCTTAAACAGAAACCTGGGATTGTGTTTATGTGTAGTAATGAGTTCAGAAAAATAGTGTGTTCTCGCATCCTTAACCATGTTATTGTAGTTAATTAATAAATCCTTCAGACTGAGGTAATGGACTTGGAGACTGGATTTTTTCCATCTGCGCTCTGCTTTCCTGCATTCCCTTTTGAGATTGCGAATGCTGTCATTTATCCAGGGTTGCTTACTAGCTTTAGACGTAGGCCTAACCTTTAGAGGAGCAGTAATATTTAGTGACGACAAGCAGATATGATTGAAGTGATCGACCAGATTGTTGGTGTTGGAATCAGACAGGTGTTGGCTTTGGCTCTGCTAGGATCTGTCTGCTCCCGCCTACCGCTATCCTTGTTGGAGCAGTCCTGAGACCGTCCACCAATCTGGGAGCTGTGGTTGAGGCCTGCTGCTACAAAAGCCACCATACTGCCATGCAAGGACAGCTCTTGCACTCGCCCTCGCCCTCTCATTGAACTGTTTTGTCTCTGTGCCGACCACTGCTTGTATTGAGCCTAAAACGTATGTATATTGTTGCCGGTTGCAGCAGCTTCACTTCGGTGGCTTGTTTAATACTGAGAGTCAGTATTTACCCTGTTAAGAGTAGTCTTTGTTAACTGTTTAGCTAAAGGCTCTGTTGCAGCAGTATCTGTCACTACTGAGAGTCAGTAGGTGTTGATTTATGTTACCCACCTGGGTCTAGTTTGTGTTTTACTGTGTGTCTGCAGAGCTGGGCCAGGCTTAGAGTAAGCACTGACACCCACCCTACACATAAGACTTTTCCTTGTTTAGCGACACTAGGTTTAGGGGTGCTGCGCTCCCTGTGTTTTGTTTTGAGATGCCCTAAATAGAGGTTTTTGTTTTCACTTTAGTTTTGAGTTAGTAATCCCCGTTTTGGAGGGATCTCCTTTTGTTTTCTTGAGTTTATGTTTTCGCAGCACCTACTTGCCCCAACTCTAATTTGTTAACCTTGTCAAAACTCTCTTGTACAAATAAATAACTTTTCCACCCTGCCGAATACATCTGGTTTATGCGTACGTCCCCTTTCCCCCTAGTGAGCTGGGACGTAACAAGTCACAATGCAGAATACATAGTATAATGTGAAAGCAAAGTAAAGATAAATATCTGAATCAAAAAGGACTCTTAAAGCATCTACCATTATTATTTACCAAAGCAAAATAAATAAAGGTCCACAGAGAACATGTACATGTTAATGGATGATTTTCATGCTTTGTTCCCAGGGTTAAATGTAACTGCGTTACGTAATCAGGATACAAAAAAAAAAAAGACTATTCCGTTACAGTACAGAAAAAAAAGATGTAATCAGATTACCGGTACATTTTGTAAAAACGAGGACTACACATAGGGATTACTTTAAGCACAAATTTTCCATGAAACGGAAAACGGAATGCTATTTACTGTTTGGTAAAAACACAAAGCTAGGGAGGGATCTGTTGCAGATATTGATTGGTAGCCAATAGGTGAACGTGGTTATGCCGACACCCCGTCATGCAGACTTTGTGCAGACTAATTCCAGCTCCCATTGAGTGAACACAGCAGCCGGACATGGGACAGAGCACAGCCTCCGAGACTGGCGACTGGGAATACAGTACGAAGGTGGTTTTCTTGCCAGTTTGGCTGAGTCAGCTTATGAGACTGTGTTCAGTCGTGTTCACTGGGAGGCTGCTGAGCACTGTTTTGTTGATGCTCGCTCCCCGCCATCATCCCCACTGGGTCCACTCACCCCTGCCGTGAAAACCTCTAGTGCTTAAACACACACTCCGGTGCTTCGAGCTCCCAATACGGGCAGAGTGAGCTAATTTGACCAGTACTTGCAGGATAACTGAGCTAGTTAGATAATGGCCACTACTCAGCAGCAGTTAGCTGACTTACTACAGCAACAAGTAAAGCTATGTGTCCTCAAATCACAGAGTTGAGGCAGAGCAGCCGGGAACACAGAGAGAGAGAAAACTATCATCATCAAATATGGTCAAGTTTCAGCAAAATCACTGAATAAAGTCATGCTTTTGAACAGTAATCAGTGTTGCCCGGTCCCAGAAACACTATTTTTCTGCAGCATCATAAAAATTAGGAAAGCTTTTTTATTGGACGCCAAATTAATACAGGCCCACAAGTGCAGGATGATTTATCCACATTTAATCGTTTTCCAGGAAATAACACACTCTAAAATGTCCTACAAAACATTTTATGTCATTGATGAGCCAGATCCTGCCATATGATGCCTAGCGCAAGGCATAGGCCTATCATAAAAAACTTTTAAACATCGCTTTTGATTTCATGGAAATGCGATATTTATAATTACATATTGTATGTTTCTCTAAAAATACACTGAGCAGACAATGCATCTTTGATACTCTCTTGTCTTTATGTTCGTATTTGGTATTGAAGTAATCTAAAAGTAATCATATTATAATACTTTTATTTTGTGGTACTTGGACAGTAATTAGTAATTGTGCCGGATTATATTTTTAATGTAATCCTCCCAACCCTGTTTGTTCCGTGGTGGTGAGTCGGGTTACCCCAGGGGTGCAAACTTTTCACCTTTCATTGAAATTTGCTGGGTTTGGACTTCCTATTCCCCAGGAATTTTACTGGTATCCAAATAAGCGGCTGTAAAACGGTGGATTCATTTTTTGGAGTGTCACAGTCCCAGCAATATCATTCATTTCACTATCAGAATTTCATCCATTCAGTCGATAACATTTAGAAAGTCTAGAAGAGATCTTTGTCACCTTTTTCACCCCTGATGAGTTTGCAGCCAATTAATACCCCTGGTTTCATAGACAGGTTGACAATGATATCCCAGAAAGTTAAAAATCATCATGACAACTCTGCTTGACCTAATTTACAGGAAGCAACTTTGGCTTTTAACACCAACCATCAAACAGTTAAATCAAACAGATTCCACTCAAAACACAGTTAAACTCCATGCAGTCAGATTTGTGAAGTTCTGATCGAACACAAGAAATGTAACTCTTTAATTCCATCCCATCCTTTAATTCCATCCCATGCTGTCGGTATTTTATTTTATGTTGTACAATGATTTGGATGGACTTAAAATGTAATGAGATAATACAGGATCCACATAACCTCCACTTTAACAACTATCTCCATCGTCACACACAATGAATTTTCCATTTTAACACAGTAACAGATGGTCCACATGTCATTGTCAGATGCTTCTCTCTTTTTTTGCGCATGACACATATTGTATGACTGAACAGATAGATGGATGAGATGGATCGGTGGGTGGACCCGTGGGTGTGAGGTTAGGTTAGAGGAACACACTTCACCGGTGACACTTACTCTGCTATTCTGCAGAGTGACATGGTGAGAAGTAAGCGGGCGGAGTAAAAATAAAGTGACAGCATCAAAAGACCAATCCTCTCCTCCTATTCCAATGTATGTGCTTTCGAGCAATGAGTGAAACTATAGTGTAGTGCTGCTGACAGCCAAGAAATGATCTCTCAAATAGAATTCAAGACAGATGGTACATATCGCTAGGTGTGCACAAAAACGGTCAAGGCTAATGCTGTCCCAAGAGATATATATATATATATTAGGGTGCCACCCCCTCATTCTGTTCCTTTTATGATGCATAAAAACTGTGAGAAGTTTTCATTCTGATATATTAATATTTACTGGTAGCTCAATGGGCTCAGTGTTTTTATATTTACTTTCATTGCGATAAAATGTTATTTATTTATTTAATTCAAAATTTCTACAAAAGTAAATTAATCCTTGAGTAAGTATTGTTATAATTTTTTATATCATTTAACTGTTCTTTTTCATATTCTGATTTGTGTTATTATTTGGTTTAAATACTATGTAATCAGAATAATATTTTTGGGTTAGCACTATTGCAGCCGTAGTCAGTAGTATAGTTAACTCTGTGCAGGGTCGCGAAGGGGCTGGAGCCAATCCCAGCTGTCATTGGTGAACCCTGGACAGGTTGCCCATTCATCACAGGGGTAACTCATAGAGACAAACAAGTCATACACACATTCACACCTAAGGGCAAAGAGTCACCAATTAACCTATGGAAGTCTTTGGACAGTGGGAGGAAGCAGGAGAACATGAAGAGAACCCACACAGACAGGGGGAGAACATGCAAACTCCACAAAGAAAGGCCTGGGCCTCGATCAACAGAACCTCTTGCTGTGAGATGACAGTGCTAACCACTGCACCACCATGTCGCATCTGTGTGTCATGTTAATCTTAATTATTCTCATATTTAGCACCACCAACCAGTTATTTTCTGGTATAGTAAAGAAGGACACTTCAAGAGAGGTCACTTTACAAGACCTTCTTCTGCAGCTGTCGCTTCTATTTGTTTGAGCGCAGTGCGGACGTACACATTTAGGCTCTCAGAGCTTTCCACCGGGCTCAGTGATCTACAGTCTGAACATTTTCCGTTTTTACCCCCAATTCCGAATGAATTGTCACATATGGTAAATTCGTATAGCACCTTTCTAGTCTTTTCGACCACTCAAAGTGCTTTACACTACATCACATTCACCCACCTATGAGCAGAGACCCAACTGCTCATCAGAAACAGAAATTAACTCATTCACAGACTGATGGCACAGCCACCAGGAGCAATTTCAGGTTCCCAACATTCAACATTCCCAACATGTGTATGTGTGTGTATATATATATATATATATACACACACATACATACATACATATTGACTGATTGATTGATTGCTATAGACACACTGGATCAGCAGTGAATACAATAAAATATTATTTTGAATAGGAGATAGGGCAATGTATCTCACAGGATCAGCTGGGTCCCATGCAAAGATATATGATGAAAGGCTTCATCTGAAGATGTTTGGGGCTGTTGTCCACTGACAGCAGCTTTTAGCTTAATCAGACTGCATAAGCACCATGAAAATGGATTGCAAATAATTTCCCAGGTAATAAAGTATTGATGTTTGTCAGGACTTGATGTGTAAACAGCACAATTATTCATATGCTCTGCAAAGTGCTGACAGTAGCCCATAAGTCATGACTGTGTCATTCACACAGAGATAGTTATCTTGTAGTTCAAAGCCTACTTAGTGCTATTATTTTTTCATCTTTACAGGGGCTTAATTTATCACTCTGTATCTGTGCACAAGAAATTAAATGTTGAGGATTAAGAATAAATACGAAACATCTGTTTTTATTTTCATTTTTTTAAATCTGTTTCTCAACTAGATTAACTATTTCTCCTTTTAATATAGTTTTCTTATTTAATTACTCTTAACAATAAAACATATTTAGATAGCCTTGTTTATGAAGGATTTCAATCAAGTGTTGCTGACTCCACTTCAGTACTAATTGTTAACATTAAAACATAATTAAAAAGTGACGATCAAGCAGAGACGCAAACAGCTCTGCTTTGCTAATTTAAAAGTTGAACAATATTTAATCCCTGATGTATCTCTGTGTATATGACTATTTTAGGGCAAAGTTGCTAATGAGCACAACAATTGTACACTTGTGTTGCTTGGATTCATATATGGGTATACTGTAGAACAGTAATTAAGCGCTAGCTAAAGGTGGTGAAAAATGTGAGATAAAAAACAAGAAAAGACTGTCAATGAAAGGAATGTGAAACATTGCTAGTATGTCTAAACTTTAAACTTTTGAATTAACAGTAAAGTGGCTGTGTGTGTATATCCCTACATTACAGAGGACAAGATTTTCATTTGTTCGTCTACAGCGGGAAGATGTCTCCTGCACATTAGCATGTGAGGTCGTCTGGCCTCCTGTTGCTTACCATCTTCACACTATCAATACATATTCATCAGCATCAGAGAGCCATTCATTTGCCAGATTGGAAAATGGGCAGTGAAGAGAGCTTGACATTCACTTTGTGCTGAATTGTTCTCACTTGACACCTAACTTGCTGATTGATGAGAAATATTATGGCCTTGAGGAAAAGCGAAGTGAAAGATGAATGAGTTTAATGCCGGAGCTCTCGTCACATCTCAGAACCACAACTCTTTATTAATATTTTGTTTTAGCCTGCACCTATCCATCCCTGTTTATGTTACACAAGTAGTATTGGATCTGTCACGTCGGGTATTTACCTGCATTTGTCTCATGGCTCTCCAGTGTGTTTGTGTGTGTGTGTGTGTGTGTGTGTGTGTGTGTGTGTGTGTGAGAGTATGTGTCTTTGACTGCACTAAACCAATGTATTTAAATTGGCCTCCTCGCCCAGTGTTAACTGTTTGTCAGCTAGGTATTATTCTGCAAGTGCTTTGCAATAAATTCACCAGATCCGCGAGAAGCATGTGTTGCTAGTGAAACATTCTACACTGCACAGCTGGAAAATACAGACCAAGCTAACAAATCGCTCATAGAGGTTGCATGTCCATATCATACAAAGCATCTCTAAGGATATATTGCCTTAAAACAACTTTGATTGTACACGTGGTCAGAAAGATGTGGTCATATGGACACATATGGATAGTGGTCACAAAGAAAGAAAGTAAGAAAAAACAGCATCTCACACCAATAAACAACAAATTTGCACACAGAAAAAACATACAAAAAACAACAACAACAAAAGAAAAACATCAAAGTGTTTGTGCAAGTGTTGGTGGTTAGAACAAAATTATATTAATTTTCCAGCAATGCATTAACAAGCACACAGCAATGCCTGATTAAAGCTGCACAAATTCATGTGTATACTGTCATGTCAACATCCATTTTTTTCAGCTGTTTAGCATGCAGCTGCAAAGCTATTATGTAATTTGAATTTTATTGAAAACAATATTGGTGCTTTTCCTTGGTGCACTTCCCCATATACAATCGCAACAGGAATTTTCTGTAAAAAACTACAATAATCAAAGCATACTGGAGTAAATCTAACTGTGGTGAATGTTAGTCACATTCACATGTGAATATTTGACAGCTCAATGAATATAATGTGATAGTGGAGAAATAGAAAATAGGGTATCAGTTACTATCAGGGGGCATGTTCTTTCCATTCATTTTCAATTTCACAGGCATTTTCTGAAATTGCAAGGGTACTCCTGTTAATTTCTGACCCTGCCAATGAAATCCAAATAGTGATCCATCCCATCTTTTTCAGCACCACTACGCACCCTACTGTCAGACCCCACTCAAGCCCCCATGCCAAGATTTAATCCAAGGAAAAAGGTCAAGTGTCTGGATCATTGTCAGTGTCAGCATATTGATAGATTTCCTAGCCTAAGATTGATTGACACATTGACTATTGATCAGTACATGTCAGGATAAAAGTGTTTGATAATTTCCAGCGTTTTCATTTCTGCATGATTCTAGTGACAGGACAGTTATTTGGTGATATATTCTATTATATTTGAGGGTGGGTTTTGTGGCAGTGCAGCCCATTATCTCACAGTGGTGATGTTTGGGATCTGACATTCTAAAAGGTCATTGTAAGCTTTACGGTCAGGAGGGTGGCATAGTGGTGAGGGACCATCCTATAATCAGCCCTGTAACCTGTCCTGCTTAAGTGTCACGAGTAAGACACATAGTCCCTCCCAACTACATGGGCAAGGCTTTATGTCTGACCCTGCACTCTGGCCTCTGACCTCCCTGTGGAGAGGGACAAGAACAAATTTCATAAGAGAGGATCATGGAAAAAAATAAGCAGAGAGGGAAGAGGTCACTTTCAAGAGCGGCTCCAAGCACTGTTCTTGTTTCCCTTAAACTTAAATCGGGTCAAACCAAAGTTTCACTCAAAAATTTCCTCAGGGCACAAGTGAAGTGAGGTTTCTGAAGTGGAACCCTGCATGTCAGCTACTTCTGCCAGTATGCCATTATTTGCACTGTGGCTTTGTTGTTATGTGTCATGCTAGAAAAAAAAAAAAACTACAGTAGTGTTTAGTTCAGGCCAAACCGGGACTGAAAAATCCTATTTCACCACTAAAAAAGGTCTATAATCTGAAAATGTAAAGTTTCTGCTTGGTTGTTTTTGCGTTAAAGTCTGTCTTTGTGAAGCTACTTTGATGTACCGAGAGGTAGTAATGAGAAGGCTGATTGGAGCACTGAGTTTTAGAATCACAGGTCAGGCTGACATTGCTCGATGTAATTCATTCTGTGGAGCAGAGTGAATACCAACAGCCAGTGTTTACATTTACTAACCAATTACTCGTATCGTGTTTTACCTTGGGATGAACAGGCCTATCCAAATGATACAGCAAACAGAATCCATTGTTCTTTGAAGATTCTGTGAGGTTTCAACATGCCATAGAAGGCTCCATCAGAGATTTCGAAACAGCCATCAGAAGAGCTATGGTTAGTAAAGGACAGATAATTACTGTACTGCCTTTTATCTTTGATTGGCTTATATGAACCAGCAACAACTCTGCTTTCAGTTTCACTGATGAGAACACAGAGATAAGTAATTCAATAAATTAAAAGCTATAATTTTATTTTCTGTGTTTTTATATCCCTACACTCAAATTTGTAGGAATGAAGTGAGGTAGTGGAACAGAAGTGGCTTAATGGGATGAACACAGAGTATTGTGGTATGCTAATGCACATACAACAAATCTTGAACAAAAAGTATATAAAGTTGCATTTGAATATGAACTCTCTTTAAAACCCTGCTTTCTCTCCAGCAATCTGTTTGAGACCCATAATGAAAGCGTAGGCACGCTCCAGTGAGCTTTCCACTGTGCATAAAACAACTGAGATGGATCAGTGAAAACTAGTATGGCATGTTAACTGCAACAACGTTGACTGAAATAGTATCTGTTGTTTAAATGATTATATCTCTGAGGTTCCAGGTCATGTCTGCAGAGGCATGCTGGCATACTGTACCATCTAGTTTCACAGATCACATAAACTTTTATTTTATTCTTTTATGTTGTTTTATCATCTTAGAGAATATGACAAGCAAGGCAACACAGTACTACTTGATTTTACTTGATTTTAACCTTCGTTGGATAACTATGACCTGGATGACTGAGAATCTTCATAGACAACACAGTACTACGTTTACTACCAAAATTATCCAAATGCAGAGGGGGGTAATATTCCATTTTGAATTTGTTTGGATTTGGGAACATCTTAAAAAAATAAATAAAATAAAAACAACTAAAATCTTAAAAGCTTTTGAAAATAAATGGATGCCCTTGAAAGTGCTTGATTTTTTATTCAGATAGCACTCAAATTCCTCAATATGCCTCAGCTTTCTGGACCTCTCTCCATCCTAAGATCATCACTTCACATCGTGAAGCAAGCTCTCTGATGGATATTTGATGTAGCAGCAGTTTTAAAATGAATGATTTCACCTACATTCCAAGATAAGGAGTAAAAAGATGAGACCTCCTGTGTCTAATTTTGACCAGTGCTTTCCCACCCCAAAGCTTCGCAACTTTGGGTCCTTGAGCTTCATCAGACGAGACCCTGCTAGTCACTGACAAGCAAAAATGTTACGTCCAGTTCAGTGGGGGAACCCTGAAATCAGTAGAACACTGAAAAACCACAACCCATTTTTCACTATAATTCTTCTTCACCATACATAGACCGCCAGGACTTTCATTACAACATGGCCAGAGGCACAAGAAACAAAAAGGTGGTTTTGCCTTCTATTTTATCACCAATAATAAATAATGTATCAATGCACTGGCTTGTAATCTCAAAGGAATCATTAGTGATGAATTACTTACCATGTGGCCTTAAGTGTGCAGGTGTAGCCTAGAGCTTTGACCTTGTAAGACACAGTTGACGCAATCGTGATGGCAAATATTACCTTGGAAAAAGAGGATAGTATGCAAATGATAAGTGTAATGATAATCTGTGAATATTGTGATTCAACAATATTGTTTCTTGCAAAACAGCATAAACAAGATTATCCTCCATTATTTTTTGAGGGATTTCTGCCAGGACTTTATATATTTATTCTTTTACACTTTAAAGTACTTGCTATTTCATGGGTGAAACACAGGGCCTGCAAACTTTTTATGTCCAGCAGCATATGCACTGCATGTAAGTAACATCACACAACTCTGAGCTTTGTATGCTTCTCTGTCATGCCCTTTCAGTTATTCATGTCTCCAAAGCTAGAGACAGACTCTCAGTCAAACACGTCTGTTTGAGGCTAGTGTAGTTTATTTGGTTTCTAAAGATACATCAGATTTAATTTTGAATGGCAGGATGTCAGTTCATGCTCACAGCTTTCAATAACCCCGCTTGTATACTGTATGATGAAATGCAAACTGATTGAAAGAGCAGAAAGGCTCTTCAAGCACGGTTAGGTCCACCAGTGCAAGGTCTCCTGAAATTATATATTCAGGTATACTGCCAACAACAAGTAATACTTTACACTGTAGCTGGAATTGTACACTTTCTTTTAAATTATTCCACATATTATCCAAAAAGAAACCACACATTTAAATTGCACTTAACAAAATGTCTCCTTTCTGACAGAATTCATACTATTAAAGAGAAAACACGGGAAATTGCACAAGCAAGACCTGAACCTGTTGTTAAAGTGTAATAACAAAACCACCCAACCTCCTCTCTATAAAAGCATGAATGATTTACATCAGAATAGCTTAACCGGCTCATTTTATTGTGGTACGTTCCTCTAGCATCTATTCTTTTCAAAGGGTAAATTAAGTTCAAAAGCACACGCTCACTGAATGGCTGATTTGTCCTGGATGAAAAGGATGGTGGAGAAATCTACAATGGCTCCCTGCATGGCAATCACGAATTGGCCTGAAAGCACAGGAAGCCATGCCACCATGAGTCTGGTCCAAGCAACTCTATTCAAATGACTACGTCCATGTCTCCCTGTAGAAATGGCTCAAATGAGCCTGTTAGCCTTTGAATGAGTCGGAGAGGAAAACAGGACATGTCAACCAGGGAGAGATCAACAGGGAAACAAGAGGAGCGTTCGTTTCTGCCTCGGGGAGTTGTACTAGCTAGTATCCTCTGCTCTCCCATGCACTGATATGACAGTCAATGCTGATCCCCCAAAACACTGTTACGGTTAATGAATGAAAGGCAACTCCACATAGTTTTATGTCAAATTTGTCTCTAGGAGTAGAACTTTTGACTACTTTGTTTCCACTATCTTCTCTGAATTTGTTTCAGGCGTCCCCACCCCAGTCATAAAGGATGTGGTTGTTGCACGACAAACTGTTATTATTAGAAGCAAAATCACAGCAGAGAAGGTGTCATTGAAACAAACAAGTCAAAATCTTATAAGTTCATTCTTTCCATCTGTGTTTTCTGAAAATATACCACTCCATACATGATAAAACACACCGCAAAGTGAAAATAATTGCTGTTTCAGATTTATAGCAAGAATGTGATTCTGGTCCAATGCCAGTTCCTTGGCCAAACGTTTCCAAAAGAACATAGTTTGCTGGCTCCCTACTGCTCCTCTCCTGGCAGAAACACTGTGTTTAACTATCAGCTTGACTGCATTAAGCACACTTGAATCAAGGTCTCTTAGTTTTGTTGTCACCCAGTCAACAACCACATCTTATAACCCATGAAACGCGTTACCCTGCCTGTTATAGTCCCTCACCGCTAGATTAAAAAACTAAAATCTTCACCTAATTGTGCACTGATCCTTTGCATTGTTTATGGAATAAACCTTTGTTTAACACTTGAGATTAGAATTGGACACATTGCTACTATGAGCAGAGGACGTGAGTGTGTTGGTGTGAAGAAAGAGAGGCCTCTCCCTCCCCAAGGGATCAACAACATTCACAGTTACCTTGGTGACCGATGAGAGACTGCTCTCCCTTTGCCACATAAACCTTATTTACTATTGCAGCTGTTCAATTTTGCAACACCTACCCCACCTTTTCTCTTATTTGGTTCTCTTACTCCATGCCTGAAGTAGTGCACCTTGCGCCTTGCTCCTTGTCTCTACCCCTAAGATATATGCATCTGAAATGACTGCTGCAGTAAGTCTCCACATTCTTAGAAAACAACCTCTAGGTTGCAGGGAATTCAAATTAGGCCTTTCAAAGCAATAATTATAATTCAGTAGGTCACCCATCTTTATTAGAGCATTGTTTTGGAACTTGCCTGTTAAAGGATTTTTTTATTGTTTGTTTTTGTTTTGGTCCTCACAGACTATTACTTTGCAAGAGCTTTGCGTCACCGTCTGTTTATTTTCTTGGAGAATCATGTCTATCAGAGAACGAGCTGGGAACATCACAGGGCTTGACATACACACACAGACAAACTGTCCAAACACACATGCAAAAGAATCAATGCATGAAACGGCATACTGTCTGTAACAAACAGATATACAAGGAGACAGACGCACATGCCCATTTGCCCACACCCACACACATATGCACAGGCAAACAAAGCAGTCCCCGTCCCCTTCCGTCCTGCCTCTCTACAGAGAGAAGCTTGTGATGCTAAACTAATAAAGCCAGCATGGTGGCCACAGCAGAGGCTGGTGCACTGTTGTTAGTATTATATCACACCCTCATGTGCAGCCAGTATCCTCGTAGCTAGTGGTTCACCGTCATTGCTATGACCTTAGAGACCCACTAAACTGGGTAAATGGTGTGTTAATGAATCACATGTTAATAGAGCAAATGAATGAAAAACAGGGGTGCTGTCATGCTATCTTTTTTACAGATGCACTCACAGCATGCAGTCACTTAGGGGAAAGTTAGAAGAAAGCAGTTTCAAATGCCAAGGTACTAATGTAATCAAATTATGTTACTTGGCACTGTTTCTGAGATAAGTTCCTCTTTTACATGAGGCATGAAGTAACATTTCAGCAGATAAATGGCGTGATCAGTGATGGGAGAGCAAGCCATAATGACAACATGACTGCCATTGTTAAATATTTTCATTGCTGTGAATAAATCCTGGTGTTAATGCGGAAATAGCCTTTGGCCAAAAGGACAGTGCAAAGCACTGGCATTTGTGGCATCCCACAGACAGGAGGAACGCTTCAGGCACAGAATGCTCTCAAGGTCTTGGACAGTATGGGAATTAAAGTCCATATCTTGTTTTCTTTCAATAACAAGCAGATTCAAAGCACACATGTAAATCTGCATTATTAAAAGTGTATAAAGTTTGGAGGAGTACGAATGAAAAGTTGATATCAATCAACATCAATTATTTTTGTTTTGCAGCATGTGCACTCAAATGGTGCCCTCTGCACTGCTTGCTATTTCTTAATGACCTGGCTTACCATTGAGTTCAAAGACAAAAATGCGTTCAAAGAATCTACATGAGAAAAAACATGCTGAAAAAAGTAATAAAATTGCTAAATGCTGTCTAACCAAAGGCGAGAGTAGACAATTGCAGTTCCGGAGTCATCATCTGTGTTAAGGACAAATTAAACTCATAGACCTAACCTTGTGTATGTCAGCTTATCAGAACTCGACTTTTATTAACTTTTAACAAGTGGTGAGTGGGAGAAATGCTAGAAACATAAACTTATTTTCATGCAGTGTCATGTACTGCTTAATCCAAATACCAGGCATGAAATGAAAGCCACAACATCAGAATAGTTGAAGCGTTTTCCTTTTTTCTGTAGGCAAAACCAGGACATCTAGCTTGTATGTAGACAAGCTAGAAGTTTCTTCTTTGCTTTGAGGTGTGTACCCTTTTTGCCTGGAAGGAAACAATAATAGGAATACTTTATGTACAGAACACAAAGTCTTAACAGCATTTATTGCCTATGGGAGTTGTTAGTATAACTCATAACTTAGTTTGTGGGATGAGCCTACTATAAAGTAAAAGTTTTTATGAGTCTGAGTAAAAGCGTTACATTTATGTTGACCTGCTCATCTCACAATCACCTAACATCAAACCCTGCAGTTTACCTTATCTTTGTAAGATTATGTAAAAAACTTTGGAGTTCATTCTACCTAAAGACAGATTGTATTTGTAGAATTCCACAGAAAAAGAATCAATATTTATGGAAGTATGTTTTCCATTGTTGTGATACTGATTTAATTTTCACTTCCCCCTACCTGACAGAATTTATCCCAGGAAATTGCTTCATTGTAGCATTATGAAAGCATCTCCACTGCTCAAAATGTCTATTGAAACACACAATTGTATTGATAGTAAGACATGCACAAGTGCAACTTGTAGTAATGTTACAGGTATTGCTCACCCTGTGGCAGTCATGCTTGTTAATGTTTCATGTTTAAGAATACACTCAAAAATGTCACAAATGAAATATCATGGTACATTACAAAAATCTTATAGTTTACAATTCATCTCTGTGTAATCTGTAAGTGTTATTTTTAAAGCATTTCATCACGTTTTCCATTTGAGACTCACACTGAAAATACCAACCAAAGTTTTTCTAAGAGTTTCTTCACCAAAATGGGATGACACAAAATGCCAAAGTCTATTTCTCATTATCAAACCATGGAATTTCAGCCCAGTCTGTCTTCTTAGACAGTTCTGCTCCTCACGATTCATATTCAACAGGGTTGTGAAGTGAGAGGGGTTTTTGGTTTGGGAAGTTTTTCCCCAATTCTATTTTTCCATTTCAGTTGTTTTTTTATTCAAATATCATTAATGTTACTTGACATAGAAACACAGGACTAAACGTTTTTATAGAATGAAGTGAGCCGGAGGTGCAAATAAGTAAATCATTTTGTTCAATTTGTGGAGGAAACACAGTGATATAGTTGTTGAATTAATCAGAAATTGAACTAAGAATGAAAAGAATTAATTTATTTAAGCTGCATTTCAATTTACAAAAATGTAATCGTTGACATCCCCTACCATGCTGATGACAGAATTTTAAGCTCTGTGATTGGCTATGCCATGCACAAATGCACCTTTACAGTTGTAGTTAGCTTCTCCCCCAAAGGTCTGATGCACATATGCTGGTACCTTTGACTTTTTATTAAAACGCCAGATATTTTCTAATACTAATGTTCATCTTTGGCAATGATAATTCAACCAGGAGAGTTTCATGTGCATCCAAGCCATAGAAGTGCTCCAAATTTGAGCTTGAACATTATTGGGAATAATAGATCAGAAACCAGAGGCACCCAAGATCAATCCCTCCATTTTGTAACTCTATACAAATGATTGGTACCAAACATGGGTGTGAATTTCATCTAACAGTTGTGGGGGACAAAAAACATAAAATTTCTAAAGAGCAATTTTTGAAGGGGACACAAATACAGCCAAAATTGTACTTGCATAGGATACGTGTACACAGAGGGAAGTCTTACTACTATTTTTCTGGCCAACAACACAAAGCACAAGTTGTTTAAATATGACATAGGTTCATAGGTTCACCACGCGGTCATTTTATCCTAATTAACTTGCATCCTCTACATAGTATTTCAGGTTTTTCTGGGACAGAGGACGTCTCTTACTTAGATTTTTAACTGCAGCAGGGCAACTAATCTGCTACTTAACATCATAATGCGCAAAGCCCAACACAACGGTAGATCTACGGTATTAGGCTAATATTGGTTCACACAGGCTTATCGCTGTACTAGCTGTATAAGAGATGCACAAATTACATTTTTCCTGGCTGATTCCAATTACTGATTTCTTAAAGGTCTGACCTGCCAATTAAAATTTGGCCTATAACTATAATTGACAGCATACATAAACATTTTTGTAACTTTTATTGGAAAAATCTGTTTTTGTTAGGATATAAATGTTGGCTGTTCTCACTGGGGTCCATTCAAAACATTGGTTATTAAATAACATTCGCATTATCACTGGAAAGAGCTCTTATCACCTACAGTCCAATGGAAAATAAATTGCAGCAGCCTATAAACTAGGCCATTTTAACATATATTTTACAAAAAAATATTTGAAAGAATACATTATCTCTAATCTCACCATTTTAATTCTACTCAATTCTCCACCTTATTTTTGTGTTTAATCACAAACTACAGTAATCTGCTCACCTTGCTTTTCCCTTCAGACGCACATGCACACACCTACACCTGTCCCTCTCTCTCTCTCTCTGTCTGCTCTGACTTTATATATCAGCAGTTTTATAAAAGACCACTTGTGTTTGGTATTTTTTCACCCGTGATTCTGTTTTCACAGCAGCAGATGAGCTGCGTGTGGTGGAGGATTGTTGTTAATTACCGATCGAGACCACCTTGATATGAATGACATCGTCATCAACAGCTGTGTTCACTGTTGCTTTACCTGGCCCGTGCTTTACAATCAACCTCCACGTTGTCTTCTAACGTGATACAAGAACGCATTTCTTTCTGTGTGTTTCTCTGCAGATGTAAATAGTGAGCGTTGCGTCTTCTTCACTCTAATGAATAACTTCCACACACCTAAGACATGTTTTAGCATCTGTGTGGCTGCGACATGAAGTTACAGTCTCTGCTGTGCAGCGTGTTTGTAACGTTCATTGTGACAGGCAGAAAAATGGATATTTGACACTGCTCGGCCCGGTCACTGGTCAGGACTGAGTAAGCAAAAAAACTATTGGCCTATTTCAGTCCCCAGCTGATCAATCGGCACATCTCCAGCTGTAGAAGGTGACTTACAATCCAACAAGCTATTAAACAAGCTACCAAACAAGCTAGGTAATGTTATATTATAAAACGGGTAGGTCAAATCAAGCAATTGGTTTATAGTAGTGATATTATGAGCGTATACAACGGGTATGACTTCGAATTCCTTTGCACAGATCCCTATCACTCCACGACGAACAGGGTTCAAGTTATTATCCGAGCTTCCTGGGGGTCTCACACCCCATTTACACCTGGTATTAAAATACGATATGATACTGATATGATCATATTTTACCAGCGGAGATAAATAAATAAATAAATAAATAATGAGAGAGAGCAATAAATCATTGCTTATTACATGATTCAACATTTCCCTCTCTCACACACAGGAAAACGCACAAAGGCACACACACAGCAGTCCACTACTTGCCCCAGATGTCAGTGATATTTCAATAGCATGTTCCAAAGACTATTGCTCAAGGAGAGACGCAATTCCGCCCTTTCTGGTAGAGTTTTAGTATTTTATGCACTGCTGGCCGCCGGCACACAGTAGCAAGGATATTATCATAGGCGTATAAATTCAAGTTACCAAAGTCAATCAGTTTTTAGTGGCTGCACAACAAACGGCAACGTGCAAACAGATAATAGTTCTAATAATTCTAGCCTTTGATGTATGTTGCTTAGCAAACGTCATACACTATGTAGCCTACCGACAGCCTGGTGGAACTACTTTTTGTATTCATAAAGAAATGTCTGTTGATGAAAAAAAGTCAAATTGTAGTGTTAGCCTACTTTATTTTTTGCCATACTTGGTAACCATTTTTATAATGAACAATGCCCCCTTTAACTGTGAAATAATGAGTGTATACCAGGCCTGTCATGAGTTATTGCTTAAATAACATAGTAGGCTCATGGAAAAATAATTGGTTATCATAAGTTTTTGTCATCATTATATTATTTAAAGGTTTTTAAGGGGGGTCAATCCTCAGAAAGGCGGGGTCCAGACCCGCCAGTGATTTCCGCCTATGGTACCAAAGCATGAAGTAGTGTGCCTAATATGTAGCAAGGCAGAATTTTAGGGTGTGGAGGTAGGGGGCGTGGATGGGCGAGAGTCCATATGTAATGACAAAGGTTGCTAAAACTCTAAATCACTAAAAAGTCCATCTATCCCGTACAGGCCTGTATATTGACTCTTAAATGACTTTAGGGGGATTTCTGTAAACTCTCTACTACTTCCTCTTGGCAACACAATGTGTTCCAACTGATGTCTTTGTATATGGAAACACTGCTTTTTTCCCAACAATAATACGTCCTAACTGCATTGCAATCCTGCAGATTCAAATCAGGGAAGACACTCTGCTGCAGTCATTTTGGTGGGGAACTGAGAAAATAAGAGGATACTGCCCTGTTCTCAATTAAGTATGATGCCAAGCAATCTTTCAGTTCAGACCTGTGATGAGTATTACCACTTTCTCAATCACTGGGATAAAGGCGTGGGGTCACCTTTAATGTTGTGCAACAAAAGACCATCCTTAAAGGTCCAGAGAGGTATTGAAGTCAGTTCAGCACTATAGTCCCGCCACTGCAATGAGAAATCCTTTTTATGTCAGGAAGCTTGGCCTGATTGAATTCCTTTGCGTATCAGTGAATGGATCAAGTAAGAAAGGGGAGCAGATTTGTGCTTGTGATAAACTGTAGCCTCTGCTGAGCCAAGGATTTACAGCAGGCCATGTTGATGAAATCCACTCCTGCAGTGTGTACTGTGTAGCTGCTGTGGTATTTTTAACAACGATGTATAATCCAGATACAGAAAATCACTCACAAATGACCAGCTCAGGTGTTACAAATAATTTATCATTTCCATTGTGGCACCACTTAAGTCTTGTTAAGCAAATGAGTCATGTTCGGCACTTGAGATCCATATTATGCTTAATCTGAATGTTGGTAGTTCATGTAATTTCATAAACAGTCAGGTTCAGGCAGTACACACAGTCATACCACGCATTTCCAGTTTTTAAGGTCAGATGATGTGTGGCTTCTTGTCAAATGTTTTTAATGCAGGGCAATTATAGCAGCAAAGCAACAGGAAAATAAATTGTGGCCAAAGAAGAGATTTTCAACCTGCTTATTGTTCGATTTACCACCGTAATGTGTTTTTATCCTTAATAATTCCCTGTGACTCAATTATTTCTGGTCCGAATAAGTCTTGCAAGCAAATAGACACATTAAACACTGGCTCAAAACAACCCATTAGTACTGAGTAAAGTTTAAAAAGTATTGCACTGGGTCAATTTTTATGATAGATAGATAGATTCAGTGACATTATCCACTTTCAAAATATTATCATACATTAGCACTTTGTGTCTGATTACCACCTCATGTGCCAAGTTTCAAGTTTCTCTATTTGCCCGAATTGGCTTTTTAATAGTCCTGGGGATGTTTCTGGGTATGTTTTGGTCCATTTACTGAGTGAGTATGTCATAGGGACACAGCCTGCAGTGAGCTGTGGCCATCAAGATGAGACTGCAGAAAAGTAATAGCAGCCACAATAGCTGAACCCAATAAGAGTAGAAAGTACAGAGAAGCCTGATGTGCAGCAGAAAAGGCCCATTTAAAACAGGGAGAACATGAGCATCGGTTTTCTATCTGAATGACAAAAATAAGAGCTGAAAAGCAATGCAGCACCAGCCTGCAGCCTGTAGCCAACTTTGCTCAGGTGGGACTATTTCAGGTTCTCTTCCAAGACTTGATTAACACACATAAAACATGACAGGCAGTGTCATACAACGTCATGTCTGTTCTTTTCCTTTTTTCCATATTCTCCAGTCCAAGGTTGCTTCCGGCTCCTTAACGCCCACAGCAAATCACAATATCACAACAATGAGAATCTGTACACATCCCAGCTACAAGAGTTTTCAGGTTTTGGTTTTCTGTAGTGTTTGACAAGGTGATCCATTTTGTATATTCATGCATACATGATATAATAATATTAAAATACATTGTTTGTCCGTGCCCTCTAGAATGGTAACTGACCACTCAAAGTGCTTACACTACATACACGACGAACTCCATTCACACACATTCATACACTGATGGCAGAGGTGACCATAAAAAGTGCCAAAAAAGCCTTCGGAAGCTGGGGTTCAGTATTTTGGCCAAGGACACTTTGACATGCAGGCTGGGGGAAGTCGGGATCAAATGGCTGCCAATCA
Source organism: Micropterus dolomieu (assembly GCF_021292245.1). NCBI lineage: Eukaryota > Metazoa > Chordata > Actinopteri > Centrarchiformes > Centrarchidae > Micropterus > Micropterus dolomieu. Next base: position 18,415,647 of record NC_060168.1, read on the forward strand.
GTGGGTGACCCGCTCTACTTCTAAGCCACAGCCGCATAGCAGTGTTTTCTGGTCTGAACCAGGACCGTTAAAAATCACTGGTGATTTGTTTTAAGATGTGACACCACTATGGTTGTTTGTTTGTTTGGGAACAAAAACTTGATATTAACGTTTCATTCTTACTCATTCAAACTTAATGCACTTTTAATAAGATTTACATTTTAGCTTTGACTCATCCATTCACCCTGTCAGACTTTGTCGATCCAAAACGTCTGCTTACTTCCTCCTTTCTACCCATCGTAATTATACGGCACTAGCGAGATGCATGATTTTCAAAGGCATTTGCTAAGAAGCAAATAACCTTTATCACTAGCTACTTTCTCTCACTTTCTTTCTAAACTTGATTATGCTTGGGAAATGGGACCATCTGTGGAGCATGTGAATGCACAGAAACCCGCTAGTTGTAATTTGCAACCCTCACCACTAGATGCTACTAAAACTTACATACTGAACCTTTAAGTATGTTAAATTAATCCTTATCACTGTGAATGTGATTGGTCTAGGTAGCAGCCACCAGTATACAGTAAATTCAAGGGACGATCACTTGACACGTAACATTTAACCTTTCAAAAGGGAAAGCATTTGTTGCACTTTAATAAGTAAATCCCAGTAAACAATTATACATTTTAGAATATTGTCAGATTTCAATGTGAGAGCCATCCAAATCTCACTTAAACCCCCTGTAAAAAATATACAGTTCACTGGCTCTCTGTGAAAGGTTTTAGCTTTATTACATTGTATCATCAATAAAGCATAATAGTATTGAAATGTATGAACAGCAACATGCCGTATTTACAGTAGTAATTGGTATTAGTAGAATTCTTAAAAAACCCTTTGGTCAGAAACTGTGTATAGTATCTCTATAATATAAATGATGAGAGACATTTTGTTCTAAAGCCAATTGGTTGCCATAGACACAACCGTAAAAAACCTCTAACCTTTATTGGGACCATTTATACCTCCATTGCCCCAGCTGATGGTATCGAGCAGTAACCGTCCTGGATTTACAATGACCACCCTGCACTCTGTTTCTGTCCTTCGCTACATCCCTCCCAGGAGGAATCTTGGAAATAGATTTACAAGACTTTTATTTGATCAGCATGGTTTGTTTTCTTTACACCGTAAGCCAGTAAATTTGTAACATATTATTGACACCAGGCTGAAAATGTGGATGATGAAATTGACTTTAATGAATGAATTCCAGGCAAATGCTAGTGCAGGTCTATACAGAATCTGTATCAGGCTGTTAGATATCAGCATTTTTAATTAACTTGCAGTGAATATTTTTTTTCACATGGTTGAAGTTTTAGGTTTTACAGTAAACCCTTGAGATACATGTGAAAAATATGGTAAATATGTTGAAAATTCTCATTTTCGGAGTATTGCATGTCACTGAATTTCCCACACACACAACGCAGCAAATAACTAAAATATGCACGCCTAATCATCAGCTCAAACGTCTTCACTACACAACAATTATACAATAATCTTGCTTGGATCCAGTAAGCCTTGACATATATGTATTACACAGTGGTCTTTATCAGAGCCTTTTGTTAATTTGTATTGCTGAAAATGTCATCCAGTATGTACAGCAAAGTGTCATTATGCTCAATCACTGTTGAGGTAATTGTGGAACACACAAGCAAACACGGATGACCTACAATATGTTCTTCATGGCATTTAGAAGCATTCTACACAAAAAGGATGGAATTGCTTTGAAATGTTATGGGCATGCCATTTACCAGTATTCTTTTTAGTCTACCACATTAATCATATTTACGTTTTCGGGATGCGTTTTGTCATTCAGAAAGCCACAAATAACTCTTTACCCTCGGCCAGCTGATTTCCAGCACTGCTTGTTTATTTATGACCAACATGAGAGCAATGCACAAGAAAGCCCTGTCACTTTTGGGCATTGCTTAATCATATTTTTAAGATATCACTGCTGAACATTCACAGCAATATATTTGAATATGATTTGTTAATGTCTGCTGTATATTGTTGTGCGCCGTGCCATGTTAGACAGACAATGGAGACAGGAAATTAACAAAGCAAGCAGTCCAGTGGAATTAAGAGAGAAAAGATAAAGATTATAGAAACCCATCTGTAAATCAAATTGCTTTAGATAGTCTAGACAATGAAAAATGTAGTTGTACATGGCAGGTGCTTGTTGAACACGTACTGTGGAGCTTCAGTCACTGTTGCTGGTGTTACTGTGATTCTGGTGGACTATATGAGTTACTGTCAGTTCACTAAACAGTGACACAGATCAATCGATGGGGAGAGCAGAAACACAGACATCACGGATCACATGTTGGAGATGGCTGTCAAGTTGACATCCTTTTTTTGTAATTTTCTGTAATTTTTACAAATACGCAGCATTTTAACAAGAATCCAACAACAAAGTGTGTTTTGGATAACCGATGGACAGCAAATACACTGGCACACACATGATCTAGTTCTAGTGTTAAATCACACACAGACATAAGATTAGAGTAAAAAAGATTTATATGTTCTAACATTCTCATTTGCATATGTTACCATTGACACAATTTGACAATACACTGATGCTTTGTGATTTATTATGCAGTCATTTAATATTGAATAAAATGGGGCAGAAGACCATTTGAGTTAAAACACTAGCCTTTTCTCTGTGGTTGAGATGCAAAATAACGCTTGAGAAAGTACAGTTGAGAAAACATGCTACATCCCTGGTGGCAGCTCAGTCCTCTTTCACACCATCACCGCAGGCTTCATGAGCACTGAAACATCTGCATAGCCAGAAAACTCCTCAAAACAACTGCGAAGTGTCTCAGGGCAATACCAGAAAGCACAATCAGAGGCTGGTGCTTTGTTCAAACCCGGAGTGTTGTGCAGTATGGGGCCTTGCCTCTGAGCTCATATGAAGCCATGTCACATCACAGTAGGCTTTGGGATCCTCCGGGCTCTAATTGGGACACGGGGAAATGAATTTCCCAGCTATGACCTGTCTAGGATTTGCAGCCCAGGCAAAGTGACGACACTTCACATTACATTACATGTAAAGAAAGATTTCATCTCTTTTTAATCACAGAGAGGCCTCCCCACAATGAACCAATTTCCTTTCAAATTCAACAATCTATTATTTAATTGCTATCATTTATTCTGTCAGAATAACTGATAGAACATGATGATTTTTTTTCTACTCTTCATTTTACTTTTGATGATTCGCCACAATGAATTCTTTCTTATCAGACAGTATGAGATGTAGCATGTGAGTCAAATATGACCACTGTAAACTTGTCACCCACTTTTCTGTGCTTTAAATGATAACTGAATACTTGTTGAAAATCAACATATTTCAGCATTCTCACCAGTGTCCCTCAAAGTATGAAAACTCCATTAAACTTATCTTACACAATGTTTGCAGAAAATGAGTCATTACATTATAATTTCATGCTGCCAAGACATTGTGCAACCCTCTGGAGAGCTCATGTCATGTTTGTAGGGACTTGAATCATGATAGCCTCCACATTATGGCACATAACCTCCTGTATGCTTTATCCACCAGGGTAAAAGCAGCAGAGTAAGAAAACAGAGAAGCATTAAATTTAATTCTGGTGGATTTCCTTGTGATCCTTTTATTTTCGCATTGCATCCATTCCATGTGGTTTAACTAAGCGATATTATTTATGAAATGCTACCACACACCCTTTCCTGCAACTGTGCAGGTCTCACTGTCATCAAATTAACAGGAGCATGAGACATTGAACTAAAAAATGCTTGCTGCCAGGGACTATCATGGTCACTGGCTGCAAATGCACAAGGCTCTGTCATGCATCCCTCTGCTGCAGGGAATCCTGGGCCTATAGGGTTGCGGGTGTCAGGGGTCCAACGGGCGATTGAACTTCCTTCTATGTCCTCCACCTACACCAGACCTGTCAGAGACTCAGTACGATCCTGGTGCACAGTGTGACAAGAGTGACCCGGGAGCCTGCGATTCCCCCCTCCCTTGCATTGGTGGCACTTGCAGGCCTAATCTGAAAGCCACATCGCAATGGCAGGGTTCTGTGCCACTGGAGGCCACACAGTGAGGACAGGTCATCACCACCGCAGCCTTCAAAGAGAGCTCCATCAGACCACACTTGGCACATGGTGCTTCTCATGCCTGCTGAGGATTTTTACCGACACCAAAGACCTAGGCAGGGCCAGATTTCTGCTCCCCAGAAAGCCAGCCCTCCTACTTTTAATAAATGTGTATTCACAGCATCAAACAGACTAATTACTGTATTCAAGGGCAATCCATTATACAGTAGGAGGTCCACGGTACTGTCACTTAGGAAGAAAAAACATCTTATAGCATTGGGCTTCATTGCCTTGGCAATGCCATCCTTGAATGCCAGTGCTTTACATTCCCCATTTGTACCTAATAATATATTCTAAAGGGCATGACAGCAAATGTAGAATTTTTTTTTTTTTTTAATTCCCTCGACCCCCCCACCCTTCCTCCAGCTCCTCAGCCTTCTTTGCGTTTTAAGAGACATGAAGTGGGCTGAGTTTGTCAGTAATGGTTGATAACTAATTCATTGGTCCTCTCTCTTTTTCAGAACCGAGTGGTTTTCATCTTATTTCCCACTTTAGAAGTTTCACTTTTAATCTTTTACTTAGTCGGTCTGCCTGGGTGCCGAGTCCCATGCTGGGTGTATTTCCTGCCAACAATAAAACTGTCTTTATGAACTTTATGAATTGCATCTTTTAACTTATCATTCCCATGTGGTGGAATGCAAATGCTCAAAACCCCCCAAAAAAGTTATATAATTGTGTGATTGTGTGTTTAGATTAGTATCTAATTAGTATGTAATCTTCAATAATTTGAACATGAGTAAGGCGAGTCACTTGCATGTTTCTAAGCAGAGCAACGTGGTGCATAATTTTTCATATCAGAGAACAATATCAGCCATAACTGGAGGCTAACTGACTGGAGAGCCACCCCAGGCCAGTGTTTTTTAGACTGCAGGCAGTATCTATCGTAATCAAAGGCTTTTTTATGCAAATGTGTGCTGACTGACTCTTTTAGAAGTAGAAAGGCTTTTGTATTTCCTATTGAGAATCACTCTCATTAGGAAATGGAAATTCCTCTTCTAAATGAGCTGCAAAAGCATCTTGGTATGTACACCATCACTGTGCCACATTTGCAAATTTCAAGCTACATGATGATAATTGCTATAAAAGAAAAGATGGGATTAGATGACTTTGAAACAGTGCTAACAGGTATGTATGCGGTTTCACTGTTCATCATTGTAGATGTGAATTGATCTGGGTATGCAATGTCACATTTTGTGACATCTGATGTTTTGCCAGTTGTTACTAAGGATCAAAACATGAAAAAATTAATTAAGGTAGTAAGCGGTCAGTGCAACAGGACAGAGGCTGTGCACACATCTCTGCAACGACATGAGGCTCAATTAGCAATGGCTCAGAAACAATGCTCCTGGTCGTGTCACATCAGTGTCTACGTTTAAAGCATTTGTAGATATTTCTTACTGCATTCAAAAGCACAGATTCTTCGAGGCACGTTTTTTTGTGCTGTTGCAGCAACCTTTTGTCAGCAGTGTAACACTAATCAAAGTGTGTCTCTGCAGAGAATGTCACAGCTGCAGCAAAGAAGGCCATTATGAAAATGAAGATAGCAATTCCTAAGTTAAAGAGATATTAATTTACAAATCCGTGCTCTGGTGTGAAATGCATTATGCAATAAACTATTGCCCTCTGTTGGGCAACGGTGCTATCTGCATTGGTTCTGGCATGCTGCAAAGAGGTTATCAGAGGAGACAGACTGACATCTCTCCTCCACTGTCACATTATTTAGTGTGAATAAATAAGTAAATGCACATTCTCCACAGGGTAATTTTTCAATGTTTATGTAAAACACTCTTTGATGTGTAAGCACGTGCCTTTGCTTTCTATTTGTATATTATCTGTGTATTTTCAGTCCAGTGCAACAATGTTGCCAGGACTCCACACCTTCTGCTTTTTTAAAAATGTAGTTTAGGTGGATAATTGGATAACACAGGTTTATCCTCAGCAAGCACTTTGTATGAGCAATCCAATTTCACATCCTCCTGAAGGGAAACCATTATTCTTAACCAGGGCTTGATACTCCAGTCACCCTTGCGCAGAAATGCAGCAAAAGGTTCTCCCCAAATCCTATCAGCCTCTAACCTTGTTACCAGCCAATCTGTATTATTGTGCTATAATTCCATATTCTGCCCTGTCCTCACTGTGGCACCAGCATTTGAAAAGATAAAGCTTTTGCTGGCGTTTTTTTGACAACACAATGCCTTGGTGTAGGCTACTGTTTGTTTTCTGTCTGTGAACATTGGCACGTTCCACCACACTGTTCAAACGCACATCTCTGGTGAACATTTAACTATTTCATTTCTGTTTCAAAAACAGCCTGCATGTACTGTACTTTTTATAGTAGCATTCATTTCATTAATTAATTTTAAGACATCAAAAATAACTGGCAGCCTTTTATCATTCTATTGATTCATTTAGTGGATGACTATTAATCTAATCTGATCTCCTCATATAGTCCATTAAATAATTGAAAACTAATGAAGAATTACTTGTATGGGTCCAATATAAATTACTATGCAATATGAGGTCTGACAAAAACATTCACAATAATAAATAAAAAAGAAAACAATTTGTAATGCAAATGAAAATACTAAGCAGCAACTCCACATTAGTCCCAGATGTGCTGCCTAGGTTTGTAATTTGCAGAGAAAGTTGCCTCTAGCTATCAGCTCCATTTTTGGCCAAATGTTGTTCTGCTTGATTGGATGATTGATTTCAGGTTTTCCAGGTAGTAGGCGAGATAGGCCAAGGATTTTAGCTTGCAACTTGTGACATTGTACATGTGCCATAGTAAAGGTTTTGAAAATTAACTCCAACAAGGGACTTTCACATTCAGTGATAAACACCAAAGCACAATCTAATTGTTGGTACATTTCAAATACATTTCAAACTATTTAATACTAATACTGTTAAAACTACTACTATTACTACTACTACCACTACTACTACTAATAATAATAATACACTTTATGTATATAGCCCTTATCTATAAAAATAAGTACTTCACGGAGACACAGACTGAAAGAATGAAATACCACAGTGAATGAAAATACATGAGGGGCAAAAAAAAGGATCAGGATATGCTTTCCAATAAAAAACCTCCATTTTAACCTCCAGAGAAGAAGTGATTCATTATCTGTTTATCTTTTCTTTATGCATATGCAAGTGCTGTGGGATCAGATGCTTCACATGCTTTTTGTGAGTGTGTGATATTCACTTGCAGTGCCAAACCAATATGCTGCCTATTAAAGTTGGAGTCGTAACTGCTAAAAATGCTATCATTTTCCAGCTGTAATAGGAGACGTATAGGATAGTTCTGGCACCTACCACGTCTTTATTGATGTTCTGCCTTGTTTACTCATAGCACAGTATGATATCTGCTCGTCTGGCAGAAATACATGGTGAAAAAAAAATAGATAAAAATGAAGTATATGGTGAAAATAATGAATAAATAAAAATTGTCTATATGCCCAGATTTTCAAAGATCTATTGAAAACATATATAAAAGCCACATTATTTCCTTGTGTTTGAGGTATCCACAGCATCCTGGAGTATGGGACGGAAAGAAAATCACAACAGATACTGGAGAAGCAGTCCAACAGACATGTTTAATCCAAGACTCGGACAGTGGATAACAGTGTTTGTGGTCAGAGTTTAATCTTATGTCTAAGCCTAGCTTACTGTAGCATAAAGACTGCAGGAAACATCTAGCCTTGCTCAAAGTAAAAATAATAAACCTACCTACTGTAAACCTTACAAAATCTATTTTTTTGTTTAATATGTGTCGTAACTATTTCCTGACGAACAGTTTATCCATCCACCTAGTACTTCTGTACTTAAAGTCAGTGAGCACAGGTTTTGGTATAGTTTTCTGGACAGGGACAATGGCACCAAACCTGGCAACCTTACCGTGATGAGTCTGGAAAATCCCCACAGTCAAGGTGCTGTCACTCTGCAAGAAATAGGTTGGGACTCCCACCAAAACCAAAAATTATTTGTTGTTGTTACTGCAACACAGGCTTCCAGTCTTTATGCTAAGGTAGGCTAACCACGATTAAGAATATTTCTCCCGAAAAGAACTATTCTTTTAAATATTTTCCTATGATGAATGCAATCCTTACATCACATTATGTCACCAACTACAGTGTCCGTACTTAAAGAGAAAATATCTACAACACATAGCCTTAAAGCAACATTATATAAGATTTGGGTTTTTTGTGCATTATGGCGCCCCTACCATTTCAGAATGTAATTCACTCTATTGTAAATAAAGACTGCTCTACGCATGCATTTGTTATGCTTACATAACTTGTGATCAAAAACTAGCAAGTCGACAACTTTCCTAACACAGCCAAACAAGCAAGCAAGTGTGACAACACATAGCAATATTACTTATTAGTCAAATTGTATACACAGAAAGAATGCCAGCTCAGCATCTTTCTTGCAGCCCTTTTTCCCCCACAAAGCTCTCACCAACATCCCTCTCTTTTTCTCTTCTTAGCATCCTCCATAAAGTACTCTTTGGCCTCTTCACTTCTACCATTAGCTAACGTTATGTCCATAGTGGCTGCTGAGCCTGGTTATGTTGCGCGCTGCTCGACACCAGATGTATGAGTGTGTTACATAATAAGTTGGCTAACATCAACTCAGCATTTGTAGCTAGCGGCTAAACCTCTGTCTGTGAAACATCTATTTTGCTCAAGTCGATAACTTTGCTAACACACGCAAACATAATCAAGCAGAACAACACAAGACATAGCAAGCTGGCCAGTACGTTATTACTTACTAGTCCAACAGCCAACAGGCCAGCACGGCATCTGTCTTGCATCCTTTCAGCTTTTTTAGCTTACGCTAATGATTAAAAACCAGTTTGATATTTACTCTTGTCCGGTCTCTTGCTGGGTGACTCTCTCTTTTTCTCTACCTCGCTTGCTCCAACGTCTTCTTCGGTCTCTTCGCAGCCTCTGTCATGATATCTATACTGAGATGACCGGGCTAGCTTCAATCAAAGAAATTACATAATGCATTATATACTTTTTGCTTTTTCTCGTAGCTTGCTTTTTTAAATTTTAACATTTATTTGAACAGGAAAGTCCCATTGACACACAGGCTGTGTTCGAAACGGAAGGCAGTTGCCTCACTACCTCGATACTGTAACAGACAGCTGCCTCAGAAGGCATCACTTTCAAGTGAAGGCAGCTCTGTTTACATTAGTTTCGAACAGCCTTCTAGAGCAGCACTTACGGCAACGTGTGACGTCAGCACGCCATCTTGCGTCTCTTCTGGTTGTCAGAAGATGCGTCTCTTCTGGTTGTCAGAAGAGACGCTAGCCTTAGCATAATCTAACTAGCTATTGAAAAGCCAAACGGCTAACAGACGCCTCAGAAAACATACTGAACAAACTTGGTTAAAAACCTTTAAAACGTATAGTTGTGTACAAATTCGGCTCGTTTGTCCGCCATCTTGACCAGTTTTCGAAAGCTCCGGCGGCTGCAGACGCGCTGCTTTATGGGTAAAAGTCAGCATCAAGTCATCATTGATGCTGCCTTCAAAACTGGCTGTTACTGGGGCAGCTTGAAGGCATCTCAGGAGACAGGAAGAGCACTCGATGCCTCGCTGTCCTGTTAGACACCTTCTGAGACAGCAGTTTAGCCCGTTTCGAAAACAGCCACAGTCTCTTTTACGAGGGAGTCCTGTATATCACATATAACAACATTTTTTTTTAACGATAAGTTAAAATGCAATACACTACACAATACAAAATTTAAATATAGTTATAAATATATAAATTAAAGTAAATGAAGAGACTAAATGTATATCTAACTACAATTGGTCAAAGATGTAAAAAACTGCATGTGCCCGTTAGAATGTCCAGTATTCTTTTTTTGAATGCAGCTAAAGAGATTGGTTTGCCAATCTTAAATTTAGACTGGACTTCATTCCAGTATGACAGGCCGTAGTAAGACAGGTCCTCATAGTTGGACCTTGCAAAGCAGAGCAGCTACAGATCATAAAATGATATGTAGTTTACATGGGAGAAAACATTTAACAGATACAGTATAAGAAGGCAAAAGACCGAGAATGGCCTAGTAAATTTAATTGTACCAGTGTGGCATCCTGCGCGTTCTAAGTGATAGCCAAATTACCATACTGTGTAGTCTAACTGAGACAGGAATAATCCTGCGACCAGTGTTTTTATGTGTAAATTTAAAAAAGCAAGATTTCAATCTATGTAAAAAGGCCTGGTTAAATTTAAGATTTTTGTTGAAGGGTCGTGTTAGTTCTGTTACCATTACGCCTTCATCACGAAAGTTTTTGTGCACATTATTCCAGTGTTACACAGCGCAATTAATTAGTGAAGCGGCCGAGAGTGGCAATAACCCTATTACAAGTCAGTGTGCCATCAAAATGATTTTGAAGCTATTATTTTAAGATCATGTTACTACATAATGTTGCTTTAATAAATGGTGCATATACTGTACGTGTGGTTTCAGTGTTCATGTTGAGACTTTGTTTGCTGTTGATAATGAGAACCGAGTCAATGACCTAGCTGGAACTAGGCAGCATCCTATCCTAACTACTGCCTGCCTTCTTGAACTTTTATGACAATCCCTGTGAGTATATCGGAGAAGGTAAATTGTATATGGAACTGTGCAAACAAGCAGGTGTTTTTGTATTGGTTCACAAGGTCCCTGAGGCCCTATCTTCACCATGTCTCTGGAACTTCAGGGATCAGAGCTCAGACATGCCATGCAATATTGTGAACAACACAGAATAAATACACAAAACAATCACTTACACAATTTCAGAGGAAGATGTAACAAGGCCTGGTGTAGTTCAAGAAAGACTGGAGACATCTGTGTCCCTCCGAGATTTAAATGTGTGTTGTTAGGCCTTTCATTTTTAGACCCACTGCTCCCAGTGGGGGTTGTAAGCGTGTAATACTGTGTTTGTGTGTACCTGCAACTAAATAACTCACTGTCAAGTACAACCACCGTGGCTTTCACATCTACCTGAATAATCCACGCACCTAATTTAACATTTTTTAAACATTTTTACCTCTACAATTGGGCAATGGAGCATTCCCTGGGGACTTGTTACAATCGTTGGCTTGTAAGCAACTGTTCAGGAAATGAAGGCATTTCAAAGAACACAGAGTCATGATTTGTTTACAAGTTGCAGTTGCCCCATATCTGCTGCATAAACAAACATTGCTTCATATAATAGATCATCGTTTTGGTTTGTGCTCATGTGCAGGTGCAATAGGGAGGAGGAGGGAGCAATGTCAATGATATTCAGTAGCTGCTTGTATTTAACCAGTAGCACAGCAAGACAACTCATTTTCAAGCCATTGTAAGCACATACTGTGCCAGCATAGACAGATGAAAGTTCAAAAAATAACAGAGCTTGATTTTTGCTTATCGGCTATTCCAAACTCAGATTCTATTTTTAAATGTAAAGTAGCCAAAAACCTTTAGTTTAAGAATAACAATCTAGCTCCCTATCACCCAGAAAAACAAAAACAAAACAGTTTGTTAGTTTAGCCATCTATTGAATAAAATACAATCTTGATGTTGTCAAAAATAGCATAACGTACAAGCAATATAACCACTTAGTAGCTAAATCTTGGCTTAAGTAGATATAAGTTATTATACTATAAGAATAGGTTATGCAGGTAATCTTTGGCTGTAGCCTCTATCAGCTTAAGCTAAATACAGTTGAGACATAATGCTGCACACTTTACATTATATATCAACATACCAACAAAACATTCATATTTAATGCCTCTGCAAAGTGTTCAATTCAACAGTTTATGAAGATGTCTTTATAATAAACCTACATTATGCAACATGTTCCTATTGGATCTATGTTCATTGTTATTGTTTTTTAAATTTATTTTCCAGTAACATCCAGTTGAGACAACAAAAGCATGTGCAAAAATATCAGCATATTAACGAGTTATTGTTTCACAATTTTTGGCAATCCTTTTGTTTTAAAGAGGTGGTATTATGCACATTTTCAGGTTCAAAATCTTATTTAGGGGTTGTACCAGAACAAGTTTACATGGTTTAATTTTCAAAAAACACATTTTTCCTCATACTGCACATTGCTGCAGCTCCTCTTTTCACCCTGTGTGTTGTAGGCTCCGCTCTTGAGCTACAGAGTGATGCATCTTACTTGTACAAAATCTTTGTTAGGAGTTGCACACCAGTTCCCAGGTAAGGACTACTAGCCAATCAGAAGCAGAGAAGGGCGGGTCGTAAGAAACAAGGTAGTGTGATCCAAATCAAAGCCGCTTCAGACTGCGACCGTAACCTCGCAGATGGTATAAGTTATTACCAGTCCACAACCACACAACATCATTGTTCCACATCTTACCATTAGGACTAAACGTTGAACTGTTGCCGGTGTTCTGAAGATCTATGCTGCCTTGCCGAAAAATGCTACCATAGCGCAAATCGATAGACTCTAATCTGCTCGGCCCTGCTCCGTTTTCCATTGCAGGTAGTACCCAGAGATAGTACGTAGCTTGTTGTCATAGCGATGCCACACACAACTGCCGTGACGTAATTTTCAATGCGACACACACACCAGTGATCCACACAGCTTTCTCTTTTTTAAGTTAAAGCGTTTCAACATTCCTCAGAATGTAAAGACAGATGAGCGGTATGAAAATCTTCCAGCTGTGTTTTCTTCTTCCGTTGTTGCAGCAGCGGTCTGTGTGACGGCGGGAGCAGAGGGCTCTGTGAGCGAGCGGCTGGCCGGCCTCACACGCTCCTCCCGCGGGTTGGCACAGGCTTCCCCGCAGCCACTTGCGGAGCTCCTCAACTCCCGAAATATTAAAGCACATTTTTGTTCCGCCATCACTTCTCGTGAAACTGTCAATATTCGAAATCTACACAGCTGATTTCTCACCTCAAAACTTCTCAGAAGTGGATTTAGTGATGAAATTCCATACGAAAACTGTAAAATATAAAACTTTCTGTTGTTGGCCTCTGTCTGGTGCACGCAATGATAATGCAGTGAATATTCTCTCTGACCAATCAGAAGTCTGTTGTGTTTTCACGTTACATTTTAGTATCCCTCAGCTCGCTTGGAACCTCAATGGAGGTGAGGTGATATGAAAAAAAGCACCTGGAAGCAGGTACAGGTACAACATTTCTACAATGGAAAACCAAACAAAGGCGAGTCGAGCCAAAGGGCCTCCGCTGTGACTAGCTTGGTTTGAGGGCGTGCCTGACCCCCGCAAGCTGTTTGGCAAGCATTATGACGCATTTTCATTGTGACGTCAAGTAAAGGAAGTGAAGGGCTGGACTACAAACGAGCTGTTTTCAAGCGGTTCAGAGCAGTGCTTTCTGTGGGAGATGGGAACTCCCTTTGGGCTGGACTTGAACCTGTTACATGCACAAAAAAGATATATAACTCAATAAAGGAGAGGGGAAAAGCCAAAAAGCACAATACCACCTCTTTAACTAGTAACAGATAGACGCATTTGCCCATGGATGCAGACGTATATTCACCCGACCTGAGGTGTATATCAAGATAGTAGTAAACACAGCTTGATACATAGCTATGTGTTGTACTTTTCAGGGTGTCTTAAGATTAAAGTTACACTATAAGCTTTGCCCTTACAGTGTTATAATAGATTAAGACGTCTTACTTAGACGTTAAGATCTTAGTATTTAAGCTTTTTATTTGCAGAGTATTACTTCACAATAGTACCACAGGGCATACTGCTGCTCTGAGCCTCTAACAATGCCGTATCTGATAGCTGAATGAGGCATTTTCAGCCTTATAAATACTGCTTTTAATGTTTCACCTGAGACTGTTGCTCTGCCTCCCCCAGGCTGTATTTCTACACGTGTTCCCGGATAAAATGATAAATTGATACATGGTGTTTATAAGGCCTGTGTTGACTCATTAATACTAAAGACCTTTATACTTGATTTTTCCTTTCATGTACAACTGTGTCTTTCTCACACTTGGATGTAAAAGCAAAACGTCCTCAATATACTCTCATGTTGTCAAAAGTACCATAGTACTGGTTTTAAAATTTCTAACGGGCCATGTCCATTATTGATTTAGCTGCCATTCCGCTTCAGCTCTGGTACTCTGTGCTATGGGGCCTGTCAGACAGAACATACATACATAGAAGTATCTTAGCAGACATTAAAGGTGAAGAAAAACTGCATAACCCTCCAATTCTTGTAAACAATTTCACGCGAGCAATTAACATTTATCCATTAAACTTTTTACAAGATTTCTCATGGTATGACTGGTACTTTTTGGACACAGCTCAGTACTTTGGCAGTGTGCTGTCTGGTCTGGCTTTGTGACACTTAGAGCATGATGCCTCTACCTCAGTTTTTTGAAGAAGAGTGCTCTGAGAAGACACCAGGCATAGAAAGTCTGAAGACGATGTCAGATGATTCAACGCACTCACACACACACACACACACACACACAGACACACAATCTCTTGACTTTCCTCGAAGATTTCAAACCCTAATATACATGCATACAACATATCAGCTACCAACGCAAACACACTGTTATGTCACCATGACATGCACAATATCTTGAGTAATATAAAAGGCAACAACTGCAGTACACAAATGGTCATCATGTCAATGTATTTATAATTGAAACAGCTGATGGGCACTTATTTTGGCATATTTCAATGAAAATGTTCTTTTTAACTAAATTTATATTCATTCATTATCCCTGATGCTTTGCAGTGTAGTTTGATTGTGTCAAGCCATCTAATACTGAAAATGCCTCACCCGAACGTATTTAATGCACATTCTCCTCCAATTAATATCCAGCAAAGCTGCAGACTTTTTCATATCTGATGAAAACTCGGGGTGGTTACCAATTAGTCTGCTGTTAATTATCTCCTTCTCCTTTGATCTTGACTATGACTGCTCTGTCAGACACACTCATTTATTCATCTCCTTTGCTTGGTGAGATGGACTTTTTGGAGATTGCACAGATTGATGCACATTAAAAATGGCTTCAGAAGCAAGCTGGAGTCTTGTGAGAGCGCACACGTGGCTGTTGAATTTTCTTTGTATGTCTGTAAGTCTTGCATCTTCAGCTCCCCGCTGCGTAAAGCCCGAAATATTTGAGCATCAAGTATATATTTCTTACATCTTTGGATATCTTTGCTTCAGAAAAAAACATTACACTTACACTGTCTTTTAAACTTCCATCAAAATGTTCATAATCAATACTGCCTATTATTATGCTCTACCAACAGCCAACCTTTCCTCTGATACTCTGCTCATGACATGAAATCTCTACCATAAACATCAAACGAGCCTCCCTATGTGCAAGGAAAGAACTGAATATTTAAGCATGGCTCCTACTGAAGAACACCGTGGCACCTCTGTTTGTGTGGAGAGATAATATTCTTAGTTCTTCCTCTTTACAGTGGACAGCAAGTTGAATTTGTTTGATGCCCAGGATTAGCATTAGCGTCAACAAAAGAGACAACCTCGACAACTGCCACCAGGCAATGAAAACTAGCATGAAGAGGAAAAAAGAAGGTGCATGTTTTTTAGTACAGTGTGGCTTTACTGAAACATTGTGGCAGTTTTGAACTTGCCAGTACACACTAAAAAAAATGGTGCTAAATAGCACTAATAGTGGTTCATTGGCTCGTAATCATAGGGGAACCAGTTTCTTTAAAGGTTTAAAGGATCTTTAAAGGTGCCTTATAGCACCTTTGAAGATAGGTGCTACCGATCTTTAAAGGTGCTATAAGGCACCTTTGTCAAATGGTACTATGTAGAACCATTAGGTGCCATATAGCACTACTTTGCTCCAACAAAAATGGTGCTAAACAGTACCCAACAGTGGTTCTTTGGCTCGTAATCATAGGGGAACCTCTTTTGGCGCTATATAGCACCATTTTTTAAAACAGTTTTATAGCACATTTGTCAAATGGGGCTATTTAGAACCATTAGATTCTATAAATATTTTTTACATTTTGAGCTAGTGGGGCCCTTAAGTCATGCCAGATACTACCAGAGACAAGTCAATATGCTTTTAAATGACAACTTCATAATTTTAAAAGTGTTATGATAATCATTTGTTACCAAATCGTGGTTCAAAAAATTCCAAATCCTGTACTAAATACTGAGAAACAAAATTACCCTATTTAAAACCCTTTAATGTATTATTTCAACAGAAAGTAAATTAAAGAGTTGACAAGTCAGGAAAAAAACAAATAGATATATAATATAATATATAATATAATATATACACAACATCACAATATACTCTCCTTATATAGATAACAAGCTATAATGTGTACATTTTAAAATAAGTAAAAACAAACATTTTGCGCAGATCCCCCTGGTGATTCAAATAGGCCACCACTGCCGTGTTGTCGGTCCTGACAAGGGCGTGGGCAACCGTGGAGAGCGGGGAGAAAACTCCTCAGAGCTCTGAAAACCGCCAACATTTCCAGGCAATTTATGTGCCAAGAGAAATGATGCTCCTGCCAGGAGCCTCTCGCAAAGCGGCCGTCCATGAACCCGGACTCTCTGACTGGTGAGAAATAAGTTCTATGGCCCCTTTTTCCAGCAGAGAGCAAACTTCCTGTCCCAACACCTGGCTCTGCTCCGAGTGCACCGCAGTCCAGACCACCCCGTTGAATCTGGGAGGGCGGACCCGGAACTGCAGCCTGTAGCCATCCACTACGGTGCGCAGGACACACGGGGAAATGTTCGCAATGTTCGCAATGGGGCCACCAGTCCCTCGGTGGTAGTGGGCCACCCTACTCGAAACCTCAGGACCTCTTTCCCCGGGCCCGCCGAGACTGAATGATGGTCCTCAGATCCTTCTTCTGAGAGCACCGCCTCACGTCCCAGGTTTGTTGAGGGGGACCACGGGAAGCGGCGCTTCGCTTCTAGCTCTGGCGGTAGGAGCTAGACGAGGGCTGAGCTCGTCTCTCTTCAGCCGTCGCCGGCGGCTTGAGGGATGACGCTAGGGTTGGAGAAAGGTAGCTCGCTAATGCCTCCTCAACCCGAGGCATCGCTCCGTAGCCGCGCTGCTTAATCTCTGTCACATTGCTGTAATCCAGCAGAGGGGAAATAGTCAGCCATGCAGAGAAGGGTTTATTCCACTCTATTCTTTCCTGATTTACACAATGAGTTGTGTAAATCAGGAAAGAATGGCAAGGACCGGCGCAGGGGCGCCATGCGGTGCCGCAGAAAACGCTCATTTAGTTTACTGCCGGCCCGCCTTTAGTTCATCATAGCTGGGCGCAGACTGATGACGTCAGCCCGCCACCCGGAAATCATCCTCCATGACGCTAAGCACGTCTAATTCCTCAGAATCAGACTGTGTGAGGCTCTCCGGACTCATACCTCGAGCGGGAAAAGCCCGAGAAGCGGGCTCCCGAACAGGGAAGAGGGGAGTCGGAGCCAGCAGACGAGGAACGGGAAAAAGCCTCGGCAGTCCCGATGCCCTCGGAGATGTCGCGCAGGGAGCCCCATGACCGAAGCCGCCGCGCCGCCTCAGTGACCACAGGGCCCAAGCCACGGGGAGAGTGCATCCGACCGTCTTCGGAAAAAAGAGCCGCACGGGACCTCAGCACCCTCAGGGGCAGGGCCTCGCAATGGCCACAAGCAGCCCCCTCGAGAGCTGCCTGGGCATGCGGCATCCCCAGACAAGGCACACACAGGGCATGAGTGTCCCCAGCCGTGATTTAGCGCGGGCATGGGAAACACACTGCCTGAACTGCTCACCAACCATCTCCTCTGCCAGACTTCCTTCCAGGTAAGAAATTTCCTCTCGTGGTTGTACTTCTTTCGTAGTCTCAAACATGCCAGAGTGCCTGCTGAATAGAAAAAAGCTAATGTGTCCGGTGTGCCGGCGTGCTTATCTATGCCTCCAGTACGCCGTGACACGCTACCATTCTAGCAACACCAATAGGATTGGAGTAGTTTCATTCATGATTTCAGCCCTGCCACGCCCAGAGGCCTTTTTTTTGTGTGTAGTTTAAAGAAGATATACTTTATTTTGACTGAGCTTATTGTGAAATTCTAAAGCTTATCTTGCTCTTCACACTGATATCCTTGCTTTCACTCACACCTTTATTCACACTAAAACAGATTTCTGCTTGCTGTGAACTGGCAGACAGCCTGGATTTCTCAATGGCACTGACCCAAACGAGTATGTAAATGAGATACAGACCATGCTTTTAGAACTCCTTGATTGAAGCAGAAAACTGTATATACTGTTCAATTCTGCCGTGTGCTGCCTTTCAATGAGATGTTAATGTGCATTATTAAAGATGTACCTTCTAAAACATATGCACATACTGTATGGGTTGAATAAGTAAGCTCCATGTTTCGCAGTCAACATTGAAAAGGAGGGAGACAAAATTGAGAGAAAGCGGAGGGGAGAAGAGGCAGAGGAGAGCTGAAAACGAGATGGAAATCTGTGTCCCTCAAGCCCCGTCTTTGAATCCCTCCAGTGAAGAATCCCACTCAAGGGTAAAGGATAATCTCCAACTGAGAGATGCTTCCCTAGCTTGGCCAAAGCCTCAGCTATAAGAAAAAAAGCAGCCTTCTGATCACAGTGCAGGTTAAACAGATTACAAATTGCTAAGCAAGCACACAGTCACAAATTATAGACCACTTTGGTCAATTTCAAATGGACTCACATTGGAAAACACATATAATACAGTTAACATAAACAAAAAAATTATTTTTTAGAAACCCAGACAATTTAATTAATCAGATAGTTTTATGAAAGAAAATTAATGAAAACGTAATCATTGTTGCCGCCATGCTAATCTGCACTTCTTTTTTGTTATGTGTTCATGGAGTGGAACAATTAAGGATTGATTGCTTTTAGAATGAGCCATATCTCGGAGGTAAGCTTGCTGTCAAACCCATAGCAATGATTTAATTTCACTCTGTTAATCAATCTGTTATGCTCTTCACATTTTTTTGGTGTAAGCGCAGACATCATTTACCACTTCATGAAGGAGCACCGCAGAAAGAAAAAATCAAACAAAACCATTCATATCAACTTTGCTCAGTTTTATGGCTCTAAGAACTGAATTTCATGCTAATGTGTGCTAATTATTTTATTTTTTTCCCCTTCTGTAAAGTAATGTTAATTTTTGTGCGGTCTACTTGGAGAAGGATGTCATTGCTAATGTATGGTCTGAAATAAGCAGACTCACCGCACGTCCTCCTGGGACATGGCTAATTACGTGTTCAGAATCTGCAGCATGGCTCTCTGGGCTTTTATGCCTCTGTCACTTCTCATCCACTCAATTGGATTGGATATATCCCAAGAACAACCTACTGCCTTGATTTTCTCTGCAAAAACAGGTCACTGTGAGTTTGCAGGGTAGGGAATGAGTCTAATTATTGGGGTACAGATGGGACAGAATACGTAATGGCGCAACATGCTTTGACCCCCTCTGCCTTCCCTAGACCCAGAACAAGTAAGACACTAGTTTTCCCACAATGCAGCCACAGCCCTGTTACAGACCTGGATGTAGGCTAGACTACTTCTAAGAAGATTGGGGGTGTTAGAAACCAAG
This sequence comes from Micropterus dolomieu, assembly GCF_021292245.1. Classification (NCBI taxonomy): domain Eukaryota; kingdom Metazoa; phylum Chordata; class Actinopteri; order Centrarchiformes; family Centrarchidae; genus Micropterus; species Micropterus dolomieu. Next base: position 18,435,376 of record NC_060168.1, read on the forward strand.
CATTCTCGGGCTTTGGGATTAGGATTTTTGGATCAACTTGGATCAGCTGCATAATGTAATCGTATTGACATGAGGAAATACTATGACAGTCTAAACCAGAAATACAATAATCTGCATCAGACGAAGACAAGGAAGTACTATAGTTTCGCTCTGTGAGATTGTGTCATGGTTTATCTTGTTAAAGCAGGATCTCCCCATATGAGAGAAGCTGATCATTGCTTGAAGTTCCCAGTTAGGCTGTGGCATACTGGATTTTTGATAGTTATCTGCCCTTCATAAAGGTTCAAAGTCAAATTCAAGGATGTTCTTTCACTGCCAGTTTTATTCTTCAAGCAAAAAGGAGAATCAAAGTGTGAGAAATCACAGTTGGCACATTAAAACCCAACTCAAAAATACAACTTTCTTTTTCTATGTGCACCATTATATTCGTCTATAATCTTGAAAAGAATAAACTACAGTCCTGAAGGGTGGAAAACAAGCCCATTGACAACCTCCAAGCCCAAGGGATGCAGTTGAACGCATGCTTGGTTTGTTGTATCCGCATGTAGACCCTCCCAATTCCCTTGTCTGCGTGTGTCTCTGTCTTCTGTCTGAGGGGCAGTGGATCAGAACCCCCTATACATGCAGTACACAGTTAGCAGGTCATTCTCCTGGAGCCCCACATAGCTGTCAGCAAGCCAGGCCTGCCAGATTTATCATAGTCTCTGAGTTTTGTATTTCAGGCTTGTGAGGGCAAAAGTTGATGCTGACGTTCTGAGTGACAAGCTGTTTTACCATACGGAAATTCCAACTGGACCGTTCCATATTCATGAACTGATTTAAATTCTGGCACTGTACATGGGTTCCTACAAGATATCGAGGAAGACAGTCAGTGTATCCTATTCAAATCTCATACAACTGTCTTTGTGGAACATTGCAAGCTGTACAAGTGAGGGCAGAGTACACTGAGCGGCAAGGGTTGTTAGTTTGTTTAAGTTTCAAAGGTTATTTTTACACTGATAGCAAATCGGTTTCACATATTGTTTAGAGGCTAACGTGTGCTGCAAACGGAGGTTTCTGGGTAGAAAGTTTCTAGTGTTTAGACACACTGCTGTCTGTCCTCATGCCTCTCTGTCAGAAGCCCAGTATAGTTGAGATATTTGAATTTATATTGTACCACCTTTTTTAAAATTAATATATTTCATTTCAAACATATGGAATGTCAAACTTTTGCCTCCTCACCTTTCAACCGAACATACCATATGTTAACTACGAATATGGAGTGAGTAAAATGTGTCATACCAACAACACCATGGCTTACGTCCTTGTATACACTTTCCATATACTCTATACAGTATCTCACAAAAGTGAGTACACCCCTCATATTTTTGTAAATATTTGATCATATCATATATGTGACCACACTGAAGAAATTACACTTTGATACAATGGAAAGTGGTGAGTGTACAGCTTGTATAACAGTGTAAATTTGCTGTCCCCTCAAAAAAACACATCACACAGCCATTAATGTCTACGCCGCTGACAACAAAAGTGAGTTCACCCCTAAGTGAAAATGTCCAAATTGGGCCCAAAGTGTCAGTATTTTGTGTAGCCACCACTATGTATGAATCTGTGCAGACAGGAAATGTACAGGGAATAAGGAACAGACAGACAGTTGTGTGTCAATTGTTTGTTACCATAATGTTTCAGTGAGAAATACCTCCTCCTTTTATTTTTATTGCAAATAAGAATTACTTTTGCAGTATTTTATTTCTTATTTTAAAGGGCATATTATGCGTTGGTATATTTGGGATTAAGACATATTAGGTCTATGAATCTTTTCAACACCATACTTGAATCTGTGGAACATGTAACAAATTTCTTTAGCAAAAAAAATAAGTTCGAATGAAATTGCAAAGGTTCCAGCACCTATTTTGTTCTTTGTATTGATCACTCCCTTTCTGTTGGGTGTAGCGATCACAACATTTAAAATAGAATATTTTTATCCCTGCTTGGCTGCCCCACACTCAAGAGTTACACACTGGGCAGTACAGTAGGTTTTCAGTTTAACAGTAGGTGATTTGGCACTGACATTATTTCCTAAGTGATTGTTGTTACTCATAGTCTTTGTAATCTTCTCAGGGACCATGCCCCTGAACCCCCCTAGCAATGTGGCGGTACTTCTAAAATCCTAGCTTGGGTTGTGTTTGTAGGTACCATTTTGGTATGAATTTCGCTTGTCCAAAAATGCAGTAAATAAGCTTCAAAAAATTAATAAATCTGGACCTCACCTAAACTCTGGCTATACCCCACAACTAAATTTCTTCTTCAAATAAGCAGAAAATACAACATTGTAGGAGTAGCTCTTTATGCCATGTCGTGCCCTCTGTTCTGACATTTTGGCTGTGAATGTTTACCAAAACACTTGTTCAGCATGTACTGTATGCCTCTAAAGCCAGGGGAGCGGTAATCAGAGCACAGACCTGTTGTTTGGATCTTTTATTGACTTGCTCCGGGGTCTTCAGGAGGGTCTCACACTCCTGCGTCCACAAGACTAATTGCAGGCTGGTCCCAAGCTTGTAAGGTAGGGGCACACAAGGCAACATAACGAACAAGTTCAAAGCACGACTCTCTTTGAAAGACATGCATGAGTCACTTCCCCAGGCCAAATATGATGTGTGTGCTGCCACTAGTATTACATTACACAAATCTCTGGGAGAGAGTGCGGGGTAAACTTCAACATTATGTTCCTTGAGACAATGGGATTTTATTGAGCATCTGTACTGTGGGAGCTCTTTTTTCTTAGACAACACAGCAAACCAGAGACAAATCAGTCAGTTCAGGTCGGGTTGGCTTTTAGAACTTCTGTCACCATGTTCTTTATAGAACGAAGCAAAGCAACGTATGTTCACACAGCAAGAAAATGTGTTATTTTCAATCTAATATTTCTTGGTCACTGTACACACTGCCATTGACCAGGTGGGATTGGTATGTTCCAGCGGTTCAATTTATTATTTATTTATGTATTTACTGTTCATTGGTTGTCCGAGAAATTATGGAAGCACAGAGATTTTTTTGTTTTTTTAATGTGCCCTCTAGATGCTATGGAGAGTAAGTTAGAGCCATTTTGATTCTTGGTTCTCATTTGTTGTCAACTCAAGTAGATATGCAGCTTACATTCGCCACTTTACTTCATAACAGCAAAGGAGGAAGTTGAGTACACCAGCTTTTTTATTGCTGCTGTCACTGCTGCAGTATGTTGTTATTTATGTTGTACGTGGCACCAAACCAGCACCATGCAACAGGGGGAAATCATTAGGAATCCAATAACAGCAATACAAATGTGTTATATCTATGGTTATTGGAAGAAATTGACTTAATGTAAAAAATACAAAAAGAATAGGCAACAAAACCAAACTACAGTCCTGCATCAGATCAAGGACCAACAAATTTCTCACAGGGAATCTATCACAGAGACTATGGTAATTTATAAAATACATACAACATATTTTTTCCACCCACAACACATTTTGAGAATTTCACTGTACAGGTGTGACTTTCGCTTATTGGTTGACATTCAAGTGTACAATTCCCTTTGTACTTCCAAATAGTTTAGCAAAGATAATCCTGCTACCGATCTTCTAATATAAATTTGTCCAAAATAATTGTTTTAGGGTCATTGGTGATTGGTATTTAATTCCTTGAAGCTTTCCCAATTTACAGAGAGATTTTTTAATTTCCTCTCATGAATAAAACAGACAAAGATGTGATGTACGACACATCTTGCAGAAAGTGTCTATGTATAATGGTTTGTCCTCTCCCCTGATAGATGCTGTCTCCAGTCAGACTGATCACTGACACACCCAGGCACAAACAGGTTGGAGTAGGGTTGGACGGCGTAACTAAATCAGTCCCTTTAACATACGTGTGTGAGCTTGCATAATATCTTTCCCACAGACCATTTACAATCTGACAAGCAATAATGAATGCCAGTAGACTTATTGCCCTGAAAGATAAACTTTAATCAGGCTCCCTTGCCTTTCTGGTGTTTGAGCATGCCTCGGCATTGCCTGTGTTGTATGCTCCACAGTAAAGGCAAATAGCAAGTGGGAAGTTATTTAAGATTTTTCATTTAAATGTGAAGGCCTCTGCTAATATAATCACCTATGAAATTGCCATGAGTGACCCTCCAATCAATCTCTGTTTGATTCATTTTAACCACAGACTGGTGTTCCATTAACTGAAGCACATAGGCTGCACTTTCTAAACTTGTAGGATGTCTGGAGATTTTTATCAGTGAATGTCAAGATTCATTCATGTTTCAGCAGTACAATGTGATTAACTATTATTTTCATTATCTGCTCTATTTTTTTGTGAATTTACATGTAATGTACAACACGTTGCAAATAATTATTGGCATTCAAAAGCAATATAAAATGTTACAAATGTAGCGAGGCCAAAGATCTGTTTAAACCCACCACAAACTACAGATGCCTATGGGATGTTTCATCTTAACACATTCCCTTAGGAACAACACTGCACATGCTTTCATTTAAATGCAATGATGATTGTCATAGTATTTAAAGTGCATAGATTGCTAATCTCCCTGCCAGTCTACAAGAGGTATTAGATGCATCTGCATTTTAATAATTATTTTTAAATTGATTCCACAAATTCTTTTGAGAACTCAATTCATTTGTCTTTTTAATAATGCAAAATTTAATAATGAATCCAATTTGCTTCTCCTCAGTGGCCTCCTGGATTATCCTAGGATGCAGAATACCATCCTGGCATCTAAATGTCTTCAATACAAGATTAACAATTGACAAAGGGTTGCGGGTTGCAGGGTGATTATTGGCTGCAGGCGGAGATTAAAGCAAAGCAGCAGCACAGCTGACAGTTTGGTTATCTCTTTTGGACTAAATGAAAATCATGGCCTGAATCCATCAAAGGAGATTAGGAAAATGTGAGCCCATTACTGATGTCCTCTCAGGTTGGTGTGTCTGTATGTGTCTGTCTTTTTTTCAGTCTTCGATTGGAAGCCAAATCTGTTGATTCACCTCTGCCGCTCAGTGAAGTAGACATCCCCTTCCACCGATGTCAGCAGCCTCATTTGTGTATGCACTCGAGAGCTGTTGCTTTAATTTTGTTCAGTATGCAGCTGTTTGTACCTAAAAAGAGGAAACTCACAGTACCTGCAAAAATAATGTGCAAGTTAAGATTCTATGTAACACTCTGTATGGCCTAAAACAGATAATATAATGAGAGTCAGCCTACTGTAACAATTTTTCACCTGAAAGACAGTGGGCGTTTCTTTGTTTAAATTTTTAAAGAGCTGGTAACTCTCACTAGAGTGGAGCTATCAGGAGGGTAGACTGCCCCCTTTAGTTATTAGCATCCAAGAGGTCTGCAGCACCACAATGTCTTTCGCCCACTGAGTGACAAAATCACAGCTGACGTTAGGACTGTCAAGGGCACATTTCCCTCAACTAGAGGGGAGATCTGCAGGGAAAAGCGAGCGAGTGTATGTGTCAGTGAAAACGACAGTGTTTTATGAATTTCTTGGCCACTCACATCTTTCAGTAATAGTTAGCCCCACCATCACCCCACTCACCCCACCCCGCTCTTACCCTCCTCCACTCTTACCAGGGGAGAGGAGTCTGTGTGATATGCGTTACATGTTAAATCTATGGTCTTAGGGCCATGTGAATCTAAAAGCTAGCCTGTTGTCAAAACCAATTTTGTATATCACAGAGGGGTGCCACGCATTATCATAACACCAGCTCAGCAACTAAGGCTTTGAATTCATAATCAAACATAGGTGGGCAGGATAAGGTGTTCCAAGGCTGCCATTCAGATATGAAAGAATGGAAAATGACAGTGGAAAGAAGTGGGAAACTATTTTGATAAACTATTAATCTTTTTTTGTGCAAACATCCCAATAATCCTCTAGTTCAAGCTTCTCCAGTGACAGAGTTCACTGCTTTTCTCTGTTTTATATCATAAAACTGAAATATGTTTTTTGTTGATCAGGCAAATAAATTTGACATTCGACATTGCCATCTTTCTCTGTCTCTCTGGGAAATTATTATGAGCATTTTTTAAATAATTTCGGACACTCTGTAGACCAAATATTTGATTGAAAAAACACATAAATATCAGTACACGGATGATGATGAAAAATAATTAGTTGTTTATAATGTTGCTTTCTTGTGGTCCCGAGACAGTAATAATCTGTTGTTATCATGAGAGGGCAATTTGTACTTTTATTTTGTAATCTTGATTATTCTGTGTTTGCAACACCTTCCACAACAGTTTTAAACTAATCAGGCAACAATTATTTTGTGATCACATAAATACAAAGCTTGTTGAATTATAATGAAAACATAATTGCGAGAAAACAAAACAACAGAAATTATTATGTCTACAAAACATAAAAGATTAATGTGTATCTTTGGTCCAGCTTTATTTCCTATTTTCATAAATTAAACACATTGTAATATTAATCTTTACTTTGTATTATATGTCTTACTTGCATGTATTTTATGATGTATGATCTTATTCTGCTTGTTCGCTGTTCAAAACATTGTATTTTCATTCCATCTGAATGCCAGGTTTATAGCATCAAAACCCACATGAGACCAGACAAAACACGCACCTGCAAAGTGGTTTTGACAATGATGAGTCAGACATGGTTACGTGAAGCATATGGGCTTGTAGAAGCACTTACCAGCTTCTTAGTAGCATGCTGAGATTCTCCATCAGCCTCCACCAGGAAGTTGCATCTTCCAACCTGGAATGGTGACACTTCAAGCCAACCTTAGATCAGACTAATTAACAACAAAGAGAATTGGTTTGTATAATTATTCTGGTCCATGGAGCTTGCATTTTAGAGACATGCGTATCTAATGATAAAACAGTGCCAAATGCCAGTTGTTGGGTAAGTACCCTCTCTTAGGCCAAGCCTGTCATTAATAACATGAAGAACCTACTGGTGTGAGACAAGGCGAGGTGGGGATCATGTACTGCAATGGGATAAACAATGAGTGGGTCAAAGGCTCAGCAGCAGCCAAGAGAACAGATCATAACTTTCTTTGTGTCAGAGAACTGCAGCCTACATTGTGCTCATTAACACACCCATTTTTCATGATTTGTATCAGGCTTTATAACAGTCTTTGTAACCCACATAGCACTTTGCCTCATAATGAAAGCTGAGAAACTTTTAAAGTTGAATTAATATTCAAGGAGGCATTATGACGTCTAGGGATAAGAAATACATCCAAGAGTATATATAGGGTTGTTAGTATTATTACAGCCCCACACTCTATCCATTGTTTCACAACCCTCACTAGGAGTAGAATATGGTAGAAAATATAAAAGGACTTGACTTACCAAAAACAGATGAGGAGATTTTCAGTTTTATTTTAAAGAGGTGGTATTATGCTTTTTGGCTTTTCCCCTCTCCTTTATTGAGATATATCTCTTTTTTGAGCATGTAATAGGTTTGCAAAGTGAAAAAGCCCAAAGTCCAGCCCAAATGGAGTACCCATCTCCCACAGAAAGCACTGCTCTGAACTGCTTGAAAACAGCTCGTTTGTAGTCCAGCCGTTTCCCTTCCTTCCATGTGACGTCACAAGGAAAACATGTCATAAAGCTTGCCAAGCAGCTAGCAGGGTCAGGCACGCCCTCAAACCAAGATAGTCTCAGCGGAGGCCTTTGGATTTAGTTAAGCCCCTTTTCCACTGCACAGTATCAGCTCGACTTGGCTCAACTTGCCTTTGTTTGGTATTCCATTGTAGAAATGTTGTACATGTACCTGCTTCCAGGTACTTCTTTTTGTATCACCTCACCTCCGTCGAGGTTCCAAACGAGCTGAGGGATACTAAAATGTAATGACAAAACACGACAGACTGCTGATTGGTCAGAGAGAATATTCACTATTCACTGCATCATCATTGCGCGCGCCAGACAGAGGCCAGCAACAGAAAGTTTTATATTTTACAGTTTTGTATGTAATTTCATCACTGAATCCACTTCTGAGAAGTTTTGTGTAGATTTTGAATATTGACAGTTTTACGAGAAGTGATGGCGGAATAAAAATGTGCTTGAATATTTGAGGAGTTGAAGAGCTCCGCAAGTGGCTGCGGGGGATGCCTGTGCCAACCCGCGGGAGGAGCGTGTGAGGCCAGCCAGCCGTCCGCTCACAGAGCCCTCTGCACAGAGACCACTGCAGAAACAACGGCAGAGGAAAACGAAGGTTACGATATGGTAACCCTAGTTCTATAAGCACAGGCGGAGCCCTCTACTAGACTCTATGGGCACTACCTCCTCCAATCACATACACGCACTTGCCCACTGAAAGTTTATCGTCCACGTAGCCGACCAATAGGACGTCGTTACCGATACATGTGTGACGTATAAATAGCAGTGTCCCTACCAGAGATGGGGACTCGAGTTAGAGACTCGGACTGGAGTGCGACGTAAGTCGCACACACAGTGACTTCAGACTCGACTTCAAACTCGTCCTCAAAAGACTTAAGACTCGACTCGGACTCGAGGTGCGGGACTCGTGAACAATGTTTATTTTTTAGGAAACTTCTGATGAGCATGCTGTTATTCCTTCACTCCGTTACCTATATCCTGCCTACGTAACACGTAGCATCTGCTGCGCGTGGCTGCACGTGAGAGAGGACAACAAACAGCGGCAGCTGCTGAGCCATTCATCATAAACTTTGGCTTTAAAACTTCATACAACAAGACCCAAACAAAGAAGTGCTGAACGCAAATAGGTTAGTAACCTGTGGTGAGTAAATATGTTTAGCTCAGCATTGGCCATCTAACGTTAGCTTGCTTCTTGCTTTTGCTACGATCTACGGGAGGTTTACTCCGACTGTCGTTCGTTATGAAAAGATGAATGAGCGTTTGTTTACTTTCCAGACTTGTGGTAGTCGATTAATGTAATTATTTACATCCCGCTGGCTGCCATCACCCATACAGTCTATGCCATCACCTTAATTAATTATTGCCGTTGGCTGGAAAGAGGTTACAGGTTTATTGTTGATCATGTAGCCTTACAGTTTTATTTAGTTATAATATTACACTGGTTTGAGAGTCTGCAGGGTGTGCTGACTTACAATAGTTTAAGCTGTCATTGATTGCATTGCACATTGTGCTCTGTAAGTTAAATACAGGTTACAGCTTTATTGTTGACCATTTGACTTTACAGTTTTATTCAGTTAACTTTAGACTGGGTTTGAAAATCAACACGGTTTGTTGACTTACAGTAGTTTACAAGTTGTCATTAATTGTAGACGCATTGTACATTAGGCTGCATTGTTGTGCTATGTTAAGTTAAAAATAGACAGGTTTATTGTTGATTATGCAATGTCACAGTTTTATTTAGTTAACGTTACACTGGGTTTAAGAGTCTGGGGAGTGTGTCAACTTACAATATTTAATAAACAGTCAATAATTGCATTGTACATTACATGCTTGTGCTCTGTAAGTTAAAAACAGGTTACAGCTTTATTGTTGACCATGTAACTTTACAGTTTTATTTAGTTAACGTTACACTGGGTTTAAGAGTCTGGGGAGTGTTTTGACTTACAGTTTTTAATAAACCATCAATAATTGCATTGTACATTACATGGTTTTGCTCTGTAAATGAAAATCAGGTTACAGTTACAGAATTCCTTATAGCTATGCAGTTTTATTAGCAACCTGGATTGAACACAGCAGATGATACAACATTCGTAATAACCATGAGAGACTTGAGACTTGACTTGGACTCTTGCTCAGAGACTTGAGACTTGACTTGGATTCTAGCTCAAAGACTTGTGAGCATCTCTGGTCCCTACTGCCTCAGCATCCGACCTCCTCTTCAGTAGACAGCGGCAGAGCGGCAGGGCTCATCGGTAGAGGGCTCCGCCTGTGCTTATAGAGCTAGGGTTACCATATCGTAACCTTCATTCTATCTCACACAGGCTCCGCCCTCTACTGGACTCTATGGGTACAGTGAGCCCGATGACTGTCCGCCCTAGCAGCGAGAAGCCAAAGCCCACCACACCAACCCGGTCGGCCACAGGCCGGCCAAAGCCCCAACCACCATATCACCTAGTGACAGAATGGTGGGACACCCCTGAGACGGTCGCTGGACCGATAGGGGTGTCGCCCTGCACTGCCCTGACTTCTCACTGAAGCGTCAGGCACTGCCAGTGTATGTTCCCCTCTACACCCAGTAGTCACCAGATCCTCACTTTTTAGATCCTAGGTCGCACTTGCGAGCTGGATCCCGAGAAGGAGCCCGACATATCCAAGAGATAGAAACGCACAAACTGGCACAGTAAGGGCCAACATGCCATTGTCCAGATCTCTTCGACACACACCCCGCTGAAAAAGGGTCGTAGACACTTCCACACTTCCGAGTGGAATGTGCACGCACTGCTAAGGGTGGGTCTATTCCCGCCCGTGTACAGGCTTGGGATATTCACTCACAAAGCCATCTGGCCAGGCTCTCCTTGGACAGTCACTGAAACAGATGAACAGCTGACCAGTGCATCAAATGGGGGCTGTGTGCTCTACATAGGACGTTAGCCTAGCACCCATGGACACAACAGATACACTCTCACCTCCCTGCACCCTAAGTGGGGTAGGGGGGTAGAAAGCATCCAGATTTATTGTCCTGGACCTGAACAGGCTCCTTATGTTCTTAAGAACAAAGGAGGTGTGTTGTCTCAATCCAGCTGCACGGTGGACACACAGCTCACTCACCTTCTTAGCAGAGGTGAGAGCAAGGCGCAGGGCTGTAGCATTTGCAATGAGGACTGCCAGGGGCTCATAAGGTGCAGATATTATTGGAGCCACCAACACAAGCAGCAAAAGCACAAAGTCCTACTGAGGCGCTGAGAGACACGACACCGGTCGCTGTCTTCTCACACCCTGCAGGAAGCGTGTCACGAGGGAGTGGGTGAAGACTGTTCTGTCACCAAACCCCCTGTGACAGGAGAGATAGCTGCAGCGCGACAGCCCCTTCTCCATCAGACCTTGCAGGAAAGAGAAAACGGAGCCCACCGAACAGGTAGGCAGTGAACCAATTGCCGGGCTGCACTGGCTCCAGCATTTTCGTGATCATTAGTATGTGGAAAGCCCTCTTTTCCATTATCTCCATTATGGGGATCCAGAGTGGCTCAGAAGCCTCTCGTCTTTTTGGGGACCAAAAAGCACATGGTGCAAGACCTCTGTGCATGTCATGCACAGAGATGCCCTAAGACAGCCTGCTTCAGCAGAAGTTGCTGGATCTCGGCGGCCAGGAAGTCCACTTCCTCTTAAGAGGATAGACTGGTTTCCATTATGTCCAGGAAAACAGGTGGTATGCAGCAGAACTGAAGAGCGTAGCCTCGTCTCAGAATGCTGTCCACCCAGCTTGTCAGCATGCAGCAGTGTCGCCATTTTGCATTTAAAGCTCACATTGCTGCATTGTGTGACCGTCATGGCAGCAGCCCTTAATTCGGCTGCCAGGCGATGTAGGCGATCATCTGACAGGGAGAGCGGCATTGGCGAACCGTTATTTTAGCGTCGGTGAGCGCAGCGGTGCATTCAACACAGCTAGCGCAATGGGATGAGGTTGGTGGTGGGGAATTAACACTTTTAAGAATGTAATGTGTTTCTAATAAACAGTTTAACATTCACAAGCATCACCACAGTGTACACACAAGCAGCACATGTTAGAACAGTGGCTTCGTGAACACAAGGCCACTGGGCGAACCCTTAGCCTCACCCCAGGAGTTAACGTTAGCTCTTTGATGAGAGAAGTTAACTTGGCTCTTTGAGGAATATAATTAACATGTTTTACTCAAAAAACTGTTTCCACATTCTCAAAAGCCTTACCATAGTTTTACACAAGCAGCACATGTAAAACCATGGTATCTTGAACACCAGACGGGGGATTGTGGCAGTGTCAGCAGGCCTCTCTCCCTCCATAACGGTCACTTGGCTTCTCGCTCCCTTCCCCAGCCGCAGGTTGTCTGGCAGGGGGTGGGGGCCTGTACTCGTCCGGGCAGGACATGGGTCACCTCGCCCGGGTGCAAAGATAATTTTCTAGAAGTGGCGACTCCATCCGTGGAGGTGGTGAGCAGTTCGCAGTTTGCTGAAGAAAAAAGGATGCTCAGGCAGTAGGGACACTGCTATATATACGTCACACACGTATCGGTAGCGACGTCCTATTGGTCGGCTACGTGCACGATAAAATTTCAGTGGGCAAGTCCGTGCGTGTTATTGGAGGAGGTAGTACCCATAGAGTCCAGTAGAGGGCAGAGCTGTTGTAAATGTTGGCTAAAACAGCTAAAGTTATAGCTATAATGCTAATGTTACACCTGATGTGAAAGCTACTGAGCAAATGTTCAAATTGTTTGGCCAATTTTTATGTTAAATTGAGTTGAAATATGATGATTTTTGTAGTGGTTTATGGTAAGATGTGGAACAATGATGTTGTGTGGTTGTGGACTTGTGAGTAACTTATACCATCTGTTAGGTTACGGTCGCAGTCTGAAGCGGCTTTGATTTGGATCACACTACCTTGTTTCTTATGACCCGCCCTTCTCTGCTTCTG
>NC_060168.1:18447981-18455203 GCF_021292245.1 Micropterus dolomieu
CTGCACATGGGACAGGGCGACTGCACTGTATTAAGGAGAGGATGACCGGGGCCATGTATTGCGAGATTTTGGGGAACAACCTCCTTCCCTCAGTTAGAGCATTGAAGATGGGTCGAGGCCGGGTCTTCCAACATGACAATGACCCGAAGCACACAGCCAGGATAACCAAGGAGTGGCTCTGTAAGAAGCATATCAAGATTCTGGCGTGGCCTAGCTAGTCTCCAGACCTAAACCCAATAGAGAATCTTTGGAGGGAGCTCAAACTCAGCGACAGCCCAGAAACCTGACTGATCTAGAGAAGATCTGTGTGGAGGAGTGGGCCAAAATCCCTCCTGCAGTGTGTGCAAACCTGGTGAAAAACTACAGGAAACGTTTGACCTCTGTAATTGCAAACAAAGGCTACTGTACCAAATATTAACATTGATTTTCTCAGGTGTTCAAATACTTATTTGCAGCTGTATCATACAAATAAATAGTTAAAAAATTATACATTGTGATTTCTGGATATTTTTTTTAGATTATGTCTCTCACAGTGGACATGCACCTACGATGACAATTTCAGACCCCTCCATGATTTCTAAGTGGGAGAACTTGCAAAATAGCAGGGTGTTCAAATACTTATTTTCCTCACTGTAAATAAAATCGAATTGAATTGGGGTGCAATTGCAGTGATTAGCACTGTCGCCTCACAGCAAGAAGGTCGTGGGTTCAAACCGCGGTTGCCCCAGCCTTTCTGTGTGGAGTTTGCATGTTCTCCCCGTGCCCGCGTGGGTTCTCTCCGGGTACTCTGGCTTCCTCCCACCATCTAAACACATGCGGGCTAGGTTAATTGTTGACCTATCCCGCTGTAATTTACTACCACACATTTGTGTGCACAGTGGCAAAGCACTATCCAATAATATAATGCAAATTCGGAAAGTATTCATTATTCAACAGAAGTTCACTGATCTGAGCTTCCATGCTGTTACTGTTTTATTGCCAATAATATTCATCAGCTGTCTCAGGAAGGTAACAGCACATTTATGTCCCCCTAACAAAGCCATAACAGAGGCTGGAGAAGAACTACATGAAATTACAATCCAACTACATATTTTTTCTACCAGCGCAGTAAAAGCGGATTATAAGTATAATAAGTTTAGCTGTCTGATCTGAGCTTTGATGCACCGGGGTGAAGTTAGTTTAATATTCAACATTCGTCGGTTTTCGCGCCTGTTACATTCAATAGCTCCGAGTCAAAATCTCCATTTCTCCCAGTTTTGGGATATATTGGAGAGCTAATTCAGGCAGAAGTTTCACAGCTGTGATCACCTCAAAATCGCTGAAGATAACGACGCAGTCCAGAGCGCAATGCACTGAATGTCTGTCAAATGCGCCTGTCGCTGTAGGGGGAGTTAGGGACCGTCTGCAAATTGCAACACATCCATTTCAATCTTCAATAACTTTTTTGTTTTTCAACATAAAAAACTCAAACCACTGCTAATACAACTAGTGACCACCCTCAAACATTTCACACCTCTAAGTTTGTAAACAAACATGAAAATAAATTAATACATTAATTAAATTCTTAATTATGCAAATTACAATTGAACAATTTCAATAGCTTGCTCATTGTTGAATATATTGGCATCAAATCACCTCTCATCTCTCCTGCACATCCTCTCACAACTTTCACACCTGTAAGTTTCTGAGAAAAACACTTAGGGAATCCCTTAACTCCAATATCAGGGAACCAATGCCTGAAATATGTACCTTTTGACATTGTAATTTCAATAGCTTTATTATTCATGAATATATTGTCAGAACAGAATGTTTTCAGAGAAATACATTTTTATCAATAAATAATTTGAAATCAATAATACCGAATTCTGATTTAAACAATCCAGTTTAATGCACATTGTGCATCAAGCCAACACTACAACACACACACACACACTCATTCTGCCTGCAGTTGCTGGATTTATTGGATGTGACAGTTAATGTTATGCTCACACACGCACAGTATCAGAAAAAAAGTAATATTGAACTTTGTTACAACCCTGTGTTGTAAAGGTTACTAGTCATTAAAAACAATAACATCAATCGCCAAGGTTGAACGAGGCCTTGAACTAACCATGTTGGGAGGCGAGATTAGGGACTCACATATGCACAATTACAATGTTAGAAAATTTCAGAGAAACAAAAGATAAAGAGATTTTCAAACCACCCATCTGCTGGTAAACTTCACAGCAGGAGTAAATGTAAAGTAATTAAACTTCAACAGAAAATGTAGTTTTCTTTGGTTGTAAACTCAGTAACTTAGGACATTTCACCTTTTATTAATACCCCACACATACTTCTTCGATTATCGTTCAGAGAAAGAACTCTTAATTAATCGTCTCCAATCTGAATGCAGCGGTCATTTATGAAACAGAATGGACCACGAAAGTATGCTTTCTCTCCAGTCTTCTTTGCCTGGCTAATGAGTGGCCACAAAGCTTCTCTTGCCAATCTGTCCTCCTTTGTGAGATCATCCAGAAACTTAATTCCAGCCTCGTGGCACACCTTCAACTCCTTCGTCATCTTCCAAAAATCTCTGTGTTGTCGTCTTGTGAACTGGACAATGATATAGCACGTTCTGTTTTCAGGTTTCTGGCCGATCCGATGAACTGTGTCCACGATGTCATCCATGTTCTTCTCCCAGTGAGGTGCTATTTTGCCAAGCAGTTGAATTACATCTCTTCTGGTTTCCTCATTCACTTTCTCCTTCATTCCTTTGATTCTTAAATTCCATCTCCGTTTATATCTGTCATTTTCTCTTGACCTTTCTTTTAGCTCAATGTTCTCCACTCTTAGGCATTCCACTTCTTTTTCCATTACAGATATTTTCGTTTTGCAGTCTTTGACCTCCGCAGCGTTAAAGTCAGATGCTTTGGTTAAGCTAGCTATCATAGCACAGTTTTGTTTAAGCTGCGTGCTAAGATCTTCTAGTTTTTTTTCTTGCGTTTCAAACCTCGCAGCTAATGTGTTAATTGCAGCAAGGATTGTGGAGTTTGATACTTCATCCTCGTTTGGCTTTGCTATCTTTCGAACATGAGCTCCTTTAGATGGAGTGGAGGGAGTGAACTCACATGTGTCTTCCAAGCTTCGTTTATCACCACTCGGTCTATCCGTCGTGTCCTTTGGGTCCAACATGGCA
The DNA here is from genome assembly GCF_021292245.1 of Micropterus dolomieu. Classification (NCBI taxonomy): domain Eukaryota; kingdom Metazoa; phylum Chordata; class Actinopteri; order Centrarchiformes; family Centrarchidae; genus Micropterus; species Micropterus dolomieu. The sequence goes on from NC_060168.1 coordinate 18,451,157, forward strand.
TAGTCATGATCCTGTCCTCGAGAGAGTGAAGAAATGTCTTCAAACTCCGTTTGAGACATTTTCCAGTTATTTTCTTTCTTTTTAGTTTCAACAGTAAAGATACTTCAGTGGGGATATGTAATTAAAGAGTGTTCTGAGGAAATTGAGCAAGACAGCTTCTTCCGTGCAGCCGTTCACTACGCCATCTTGCTTCCCTCAGGAATTCAAAGATCCAATTTATGCTACCTATCGAGATGTGCTACTTAGCGGTTCTGCGCATGCGTATGACCCACAAGCGTGGTTTGTTTCCACGGCCATAAATCTGTGCAACCTTGCTGTTGGGAATGCTGTTGAGAAAGTGGCTGATCGTCAGTAACAAAAAAAAACAAAAACATTATTAGTCTATCAGAATTGATATTTTAAATAAAGATGGCATAATATAGTATTTCCACATGCTCCCCATCTCCGTACAGTACACATGGAGTGAGTAGTGGTGCAATATGAAATGATTCTGTGGTGAGAGCATTATTTGATAGGGGATATTAGTCATTAATCAGAATACGCTACCCCTGAAATGATGTTATAATATAATCAAAAAACAGAATATTTCATAATACTGTGAGTTATAACTTTATGGGATTGGAAAAGGTAACACATAAGGTAGCATTTTTCAATAGGGCAGAGTGACTCAATAGACTCTGCTGTCGATTAGCGCTACGGTAGCATTTTTCAACAAGGCAGCATATATCGTCAGGAATTACACAAGGAGAAGAAGAACGCCATGGTGATGACGAAACGCGCTCTGTAGCGCTGTTTGTCCTTGTCGGCTATTGTAGAAACATGATGACAATATACAGTGACCTCCATAGAAGCGAGTGCCCGCGGTTATGGAGATATAAATGGCTCATTCTAAGGTAATAAAAACATAGCGGTTCATTATGCAAGGTCTTTATACACCACTTAAAACTTAGTTATGGATATTATATTGCATTTCTGTCAGTAGATCCTCAGAAATATTACATACTGAACCTTTAAGGCTACTACCCTCTGTCTGTTTGCATCTATAGATTTATTCTAAACTAACCAAAACAAGCTATTGATGTAAGTCATTAACTGGGGAAGTTCTGTGGTGATATGCTTTAGTTATTTTGTTTATCCTATTCTCGGGGATCAATAAAGTTCTTGCTATCTATCGGTCTATCTTCTATCTATCTTCACCTGCAGTAACTTCTCAAATGTGTGCAAATTAGCACATTTTAATTATTTAGCGCCTACTTTGCATATCAATGTGGCGACTGTGATGACGTTATTAGATACAAATGTTAGGCCCTACTGTATTCACATGTAGTGCCTCCATTAAGTACAGTAAATTATCCTGTATGGCCATGAGATATTGCCTTAACTGAACTTCAGCTAACTTATTACATTAGCTCAGCTCATGAGTCATGCATGTTAGGAAGTATAGGCCTATATTTGCCTTTTGTTTAATTAGTGGTAAACTCGAGGCACTGGTAGTTTAGTCTTTTGTTCATCACCACTCACCTCCACACAAGCCAGAAGCTGGGAGGGGCTGCGGCCTGTCTGTCTGTGTTGTGCTGCTGCTGAGCGAGAGAGAGAGAGAGAGAAAGAGAGAGAGGGAGAGAGAGAGGGCATCAGAACTCAACAAAGTGTGATCTTCCGACCTGATGTTTAGTTTTTTCCCCAATAAATATATTTGTTTGACAGGGAAGCTGTGCGCAAACAGGAATATACTGTATATTCATTTATTTTTTTTAAAAAGCACCCCACAAAAAAGGCCACTTTCTCTTGAAAAAGGGCAGGTATTGAAGCCCCTTTTATGTCTATGTGTGCATGTGCCTGATTTTTGGAGTGTTGGTATCTTAACACTAATTTAGTGTAATTTTTAAAGAGGTGGTATTATGCTTTTTGGCTTTTCCCCTCTCCTTTATTGAGTTATATATCTTTTTTGTGCATGTAACAGGTTTGCAAAGTGAAAAAGCCCAAAGCCCAAAGTTCCCATCTCAGAAAGCTCTGCTCTGAACCACTTGAAAACAACTCGTTTGTAGTCCAGCCCTTCACTTCCTTTACTTGTGACGTCACAATGAAAACACGTCATAAAGCTTGCCAAGCAGCTTGCGGGGGTCAGAGGGAGCGAGCTGAGGGATACTAAAACGTAACCTGAAAACACGACAGACTGCTGATTGGTCAGAAAGAATATACACTATTCACTGCATCATCATTGCGTGCGCCAGACAGAGGCCAGCAACAGAAAGTTTTAGATTTTACAGTTTTGTATGGCATTTCATCACTAAATCCACGTCTGAGAAGTTTTGAGGTGAGAAATCAGCTGTGTAGATTTTGAATATTGACAGTTTTACGAGAAGTGATAGCGGAACAAATATGTGCTTGAATATTTTCGGAGTTGAGGAGCTCCGCAAGTGGCTGCGGGGGAAACCTGTGCCAACCCGCGGGAGGAGCATGTGATGCCGGCCAGCCGCCCGCTCACAGAGCCCTCTGCTCCCGCCGTCACACAGACCGCTGCAGCAACAACGGCAGAGGAAAACACAGCTGGAAGGTTTTCATACCGCTTCTCTGTCTTTACATTCTGAGGAATGTTGAAACGTTTTAAGAGAAAGCTGTGTGGATCGCTGTCATGTGTGTCGCATTGAACATTACGTAGCGGCAGTTGTGTGTGGCGTCGCTATGACGACAAGCTACGTACTATCTCTAGGTACTATCTGCAATGGAAAACATAGCAGGGCCGAGTAGAGTCGAGTATCGATTTGCGCTATGGTAGCATTTTTCGGCAAGGCAGCATAGATCGTCAGAACATCGGCAACAATTCAACGTTTAGTCCTAAAATACTCTGTTTGGGCCTGGAAATTCACAATCACAACCTGTAAGTATGCTTTATTGGTTGTGAATTATATTTAAAATAAACACGGCAATGTAACTTCAGACTGTGCGGAGCTGTTGTAAACGTTATCACAGCTAAAGTTATAATGTTACAGCTGATGTGAAAGCTACTGAGAAAACTTTCAAATTGTTTGGCCAATTTTTATGTAAAATTGAGTTGAAATATGATGATTTCTGTAGTGGTTTATGGTAAGATGTGGAACAATGATGTTGTGTGGTTGTGGACTTGTGAGTAACCTATACCATCTGTTAGGTTACGGTCGCAGTCTGAAGCGGCTTTGATTTGGATCACACTACCTTGTTTCTTACGACCCGCCCTTCTCTGCTTCTGATTGGCTAGTAGTCCTTACCTGGGAACTGCGCATGTGCAACTCCCAACAAAGATTATGTACAAGTAAGATACATCGCTCTGTAACTCAAGAGCGGCGCGTACAACACATAGGGTGAGAAGAGGAGCTGCAGCAATGTGCAGTGACAAATATGGTGTTTTTTGAAAATGAAACCATGTAAACCTGTTCTGGTACAACCCCTAATTAAGATTTGAACCTGAAAATGAGCATAATACCACCTCTTTAACACTTCTTAACACCGACCAGTTTTAGTTAAATATAACACTTTTATGTAGTGTATTGATAAATATTTTATTAAATATTTTTTAAATAATAATTTTCAAATTATTATTATTTTGATTGCTTGATATTTTAGTAATTGTTTTGTTTTTACATTCGATTCTGATTTCTTTTTAAATTATTATTTTTCTTTTTTTAATCAATTAATAATTTCTTTTATTTTTTGTCTATTAATATACACACACACATTTATGGTATTATCTATTTATTTTAATGTTTAATTTTTTTTACACATACACACACACGCTTACTGTTTCATTTATTTATTTTATTTTAATTTTTAATATATTTTTATTTTTTAACACAAACACACATACGCTTTAATTACTTTACGCTTTAATTATTGTTTAATGAAATGTATGGGGTTGATTGTTCTTATGTAGTTTGTATGATGCTTTGGCAATATTGTTGTTACACATTAATGCCAATAAAGCTAATTTGAATTGAATTGACTTGACATTAACTCTCTCAGAGGATCATTTGTTACTACACAAGTGTTATCTGAGGTGGTAAGTAGACTCAT
>NC_060168.1:18455223-18455806 GCF_021292245.1 Micropterus dolomieu
ATTGAGTTGAAATATGATGATTTTTGTAGTGGTTTATGGTAAGATGTGGAACAATGATGTTGTGTGGTTGTGGACTTGTGAGTAACTTATACCATCTGTTAGGTTACGGTCGCAGTCTGAAGCGGCTTTGATTTGGATCACACTACCTTGTTTCTTATGACCCGCCCTTCTCTGCTTCTGCTTGGCTAGTAGTCCTTACCTGGGAACTGCGCATGTGCAACTCCAAACATAGATTTTGTACAAGTAAGATGCATCGCTCTGTAGCTCAAGAGCGTACAACACATAGGGTGAAAAGAGGAGCTGCAGCAATGTGCACTATGAGAAAAATTGTTTTTTGAAAAGTAAACCATGTAAACCTGTTCTGGTACAACCCTTAATTAAGATTTTGAACCTGAAAATGAGTAATAATAATAACACCTCTTTAAAAAGGTGCTGGTCATATAATTAGAATATCATCAAAAAGTTGATTTATTTCAGTAATTCCATTCAGAAAGTGAAACTTGTATAATGTATACATTCATTCCACACAGACTGATATATTTCAAGTGTTCATTCCTTTTAATTTTGATGATTATAACTGACA
>NC_060168.1:18455826-18456186 GCF_021292245.1 Micropterus dolomieu
GTTTAATGAAATGTATGGGGTTGATTGTTCTTATGTAGTTTGTATGATGCTTTGGCAATATTGTTGTTACACATTAATGCCAATAAAGCTAATTTGAATTGAATTGACTTGACATTAACTCTCTCAGAGGATCATTTGTTACTACACAAGTGTTATCTGAGGTGGTAAGTAGACTCATTAGGGCCCGAGCACGACCGTGCGAGGTCCCTATTGAATCTGCTCGGATTATATTTAGGGCCCGAGCACGACCGTGTGAGGTCCCTATTGAATTTGCTCGGATTATATATTTTTAGGGCCCGAGCACGACCGTGCGAGGTCCCTATTGAATCTGCTCGGATTATATTTTTTTTTTTTTTTTTT
>NC_060168.1:18456206-18467876 GCF_021292245.1 Micropterus dolomieu
GTTTAATGAAATGTATGGGGTTGATTGTTCTTATGTAGTTTGTATGATGCTTTGGCAATATTGTTGTTACACATTAATGCCAATAAAGCTAATTTGAATTGAATTGACTTGACATTAACTCTCTCAGAGGATCATTTGTTACTACACAAGTGTTATCTGAGGTGGTAAGTAGACTCATGGTTTTAATTGTATTTAAAACATACTGAGGTTGACCCTGGCTAACTGTTTCCTTCGCTTCTCCGGGTTACTACTGGTTTAGACCACTACTGTCTTGCCCCATTTCGGCTTGATAGTTTAATGTTTGGTTTAGTTCTACATTTTGTTTTTAGTTCTTTTGTCTGTAACTTGTGTCAATTTAGTTTTGAGATTTTTAGTTTCTAGATTTGCTTTAGTTGTATATTCTTGTGAGGGGTTTTTGTGATGGTTTGCCCTTTGTCCAGCCAACAGGGTTACTTTAAGTGAAATTGTTTTGGATTCTTTTTGTATTTTATATTGAGCAGGGTGCCATCTTGTTGGGAGGCAAGGTACCTTCACTTATGCCTGGATGTAAATGCACCAGGACAAGATATAGACTGCACCATTATGCTGTGGGGTTTGTAGTGCTGCACATAAGGTGGATATTGGTACTACCCCTGGTCACAAGTGACCTCTGCTTATTTTTTGTAACGGCTGTTTTAACTAATTATTGTAATAAATTCTATTACCATTTTATCATAGTATTGCTGTTTCACATTTCCTTTCCAGCAGTTCAAGTCCCAGTTTGTTATTAAAAATCTTTGGTATATTTTGAACCATGCCTCTGCCTCATCAGTAACATTCATGTGGGCCTTTTTTCTTGTCCTTCAAATGATCAAGGTTTAAACTTACCAGGGTGCAATTCCCTAGGTGGCGTAGCTTGGCTTTCATTCAGTTCCCCCCCCTTCCTGGTCCAGCATGCCACATTTGCAATATAAAGATGGTCATGTTTTGTGTGTTGAAGCCATTTACTGGCACCTCAAATTTGATTAGATTACTTGTTAGGGTGGCTAGTAATGGCAACATGAGTTTAAGTCGTCGTGGCGGCTCACCATTGCTAAATGACCAGGTGCGAACAGAATGCTTAGTTTACTTAAACAGTGTTAGTTTAGACCCAGGTCAAAAGCATGGTCCCTAGTTTTCCAGCAGTCAGTGGAGTGCTTTTATGAAGTGGAAAAGCCAGGATCAGACAATCTCACTTACAGGTTTGATTTAATGAAACTTTGTCTTTCAGGTTTGAAACAAACTCATCAACTGGTAACTCTCCTGTTACCTGTGTTGGGCAATATTACAGTAATTCTTCCAGTAACTAGTAGTGTAATGGATTACATTTTCCAAAACAGTAATGTTAATAATCCAAGTCATGCTGCGTTACTGGACACACCATCCTTGACGTGAATGCGCAGCAGGTCAGCCACACCGGAAAGGGAGAGTAATAAAGTAATACTTCAGGATTAATTTGTAACTCATTACAGTTTCTAAGTAACACTCGGGGATTTCAGCAACTTCATCCTGGAGCACTGGGGCTCGTGTGGAGAAGACCCGCACCTTCATGCTGTAGTGGCTCTCCTTCATATGCAGATAGGCAATGACATGCACTTCAGTATATTGTATTTCTGTTACTATGAACAAGCCTTATTCATTACTGGTTTTTAATTTAATACTGAAACAGCGTCAGTATGTTTATACTGGTACAAACTAGAAGTTATAATAGTCACTACATATACTAGTGGCTCCAAATGGCTGCAAGATGGGACTTAAAAATGTAAACCTCCATCCATCGTCAACCGCTTATCCTGCGTACAGGGTCGCAGGGGGGCTGGAGCCAATCCCAGCTGACATCAGGATAAAGGCGGGGTACACCCTGGACAGGTCGCCAGTCCATTGCAGGGCCATATGGTGAATGTTTTAAACTAAAATCAAAATCTGATCTATAACATCCCTGTTTAGGGAACATGGTATGCTCATCTGTCACAGCCCCACTCAGTGAATTAAGTCAAAAGAAATTAAGCAAAGAACTTGTCAAACATTATCTGGCTTTCATATTGAAAACTTAATAGTGAACTGGAGAGGAAATAAAGATGTTTCTCTTTCTCCATCTATCTTAATATATATTTTATTTTTTTAAATAAAGACTATTGAATAGTCTGCTTATTTGACTTGTGGTGCAGTACTCAACTATGTGTTTGTGTTCTTGTACTGAAATCTATGCAATAAACTCTTTTGCCACCCTGAGAAATTTGTCTCATTTTATCTTTCTTCTGGTTAAAGAGGCTGAAAGGTGTGATTTCTGTTCCATCATGGAAGAACTTTAAAACAAACGTCCAGCAATGCTCTGTGAAATACATTTGAACATCGTCGTTTACACAAAGCGCTTCTTTTGGAGATTGAAATGAAAGCCAGCTCAGTGAAATTAATAACTTAAATGTTAATGACACCCTTTATTAGGTATAACTAAAGTGTAATCTATTTAACATTTTTGTGATCAAATGTACTGTATGTGTGATGCCTGTAATATGGTTTTTACTCAGGTGTTGATTCTACTTTTGAGATGGAGAGTAGAAGGTTTCATATTATTTTTAATCTATTTTAATGATTTTTTTAAACAATGACATGTACATACATGAGGAAGACGATGACAGACACCTCAATATAATGCAACACCCAAAGGAAAACCCTGTGTTGTTTAAATGTGTAACAAGCAATATACATGGTGTTATTTAAAAAAAAATAAATAATTGAACATGCTTGCATTATTCTAAATGTATGTCTGAAAGATAAATTCCAGTTATACTTGGAAGTTATAAAGTCTCCAATTAAGTATTTGCACTGACTGTGTGCCTGTAACTTGTAAGATAATGTCATACATTTACATAATTAAATGTTGGTCAATTGATTTATTTTAAAAGATCTGGAACATCTTAGAAACATGCCTTTCCTTTAGTAAACAGGCGGTTTTCATTCCCAAACCTGTGACTTTAGTTGAGTAAGCGAGTGCCAATCAGTGGTCACCAGGTGCACTCAATTAACTTCAAACCACCATTTGTAGCATTTCAAGAGGCTACATCTTTGTCTGGGTTTTCAGCAGCTACAGGAAAGCTTTCACATTGATTCATGGCTGGTGTTAGAGTTGAGCTGCTGGTAGTCCTGACTGCGGCTCTGCTGGTTTCAGTAGAGGGATGGGCGCGGATCAAGAAAGTTCAGCGTACTAATGTTTATGAGAGTCGCCAGCGGTCTGAACCACGAAGTGTTACCTTGCCAGGTAAACAACCACCAATGACACAACACTGATAATGAGCGTGTGGTCACTGAAAGCAGGTTCTTGCAAATGTCTTCTTTCACATAAACCTGTATTACTGCATTAAAGGCCTAGTGCCCGACCCCAGGAGGGATTTAATTATGAAGCAGAGGAAACAACCAGGATTATTTTAAGACAATAAATACAAATTATTTGTAGTATTCTAAAGTATTTAGCAATATTCTTGCTTCTCGTTGAGTACATGTCTGCACTGTAAAAAATAATCTTAAAATTATTTTTCTTATTTGGGGGGGCTTAGGACCATCTTAGGGTGGCTTTGGCACACTCCTTTATGCCCTTTGGACCTGCAAGGACATGAGCATTAACAAATAATGCACAAATATACAAATTTACAAACAAATCAATATAAACTATCAAATTGGTTCCTAAAATGATCCTCCTTTTTAAATGTTAACATTTACTATTCTCCTGTAATGCTATATAGTCTGCTACTGCCTGTTTGAAACAAAGGTGTGTGTGTGTGTGTGTGTGTGTGTGTGTGGTTTTTTTTATTTTATTTTTTTTTGACAGCAGTCATCTGACATTGGTAACCATTACCTCTCTGCCCTCCAGGTGACAGCAGGGAGGACGATGATGGTGAAGATGCAGTTCTTGAGGATTCATTACTTCAAGTTGAAGGTGCCACCAACAGTGGAAACTTCTACAATTTTGCCAACGGAGACCAGACTAACGCAGTAGATTCTAGTCCAAGAACATGGCGCAGAGGTACTGATGGTGGCTTCCAGATGGAATTTGACAATATCCCTTCAAGGAGCCACACCAGCAGTACCAGTCAGCGTCAGACTGGGATAAATGTGGTTTGCAGTGACGTTGGCTTCCAAATTACTCTGCCGACAGGTTCATTAAGTGAGGTTAAAGTTGTGGGTATGTACTTGACTTTTCTGCCTATTGAAACTCAAGTCTTTATTTTGCTGAATGCATGTTGTGAACTTACTAGGCTTTTACTTTGTTCATTAGGCTCAAAGGACTTGCTGTCCGTTATGGATGCTCCAGAGTCTTGTGGTTATGAAGTGAACCCTCTGACTAACACCTTGGCTGTACCCTTCACCGGGTGCTATGTGAAACGGGTAGGTTTCTGTAAATGTACTGTAAAGTAACTGCCTTGACTCTGTAGTCTTTACAAAGTTCTTGTGTAGTTTTGCATGTCTTGAATTGAGTTAATTTCTCTTTGTGAATTGTTACAGAATGACCTCTACAGCCTGCAGTTGTTGTATGTCAACGAGTTTGATCAGACACAAGTTGCTACTGCATCTTGTGAGAGGAGTCTGAAGTTGGACCCAGGTATGCTCCCTCGCTCCAGTGCCGACTCCAAGCCCACATTAAAACGCATTGTCCCAATCCCAGAGCGTCCCCAGCGGCCTGCATGTCCCCAGCGGCCTGCATGTCCCCAGCGGCCGCCGCGGCCGGCATCGCCCCAGCGGCCGCCGCGGCCGGCATCGCCCCAGCGGCCGCCGCGGCCGGCATCGCCCCAGCGGCCGCCGCGGCCGGCATCGCCCCAGCGGCCGCCGCGGCCGGCATCTTGTGAGAGGAGTCTGAAGTTTGACCCAGGCATGTTCCCTCGCTCCAGTGGCCAATCCAATCCCACATTAAAGCACATTAACCCAATTCCAGTGCGGCCACAACGGCCTGCATTGCAAGTACCACCAACACCAAAGACACATGGTGAGTAGAAACTGCGTTCAGCAAATGTGCAGAAATGTTGAATGGTAACCACTTCACACGATTTAGATTTTTGATGTCAAAATGTTTTTGTCATTGCCCTATTAGGTTGTGGCATCCCCACAGGGGAGCAGGTGACTTGTGGCCAGTCAGGAATATCGTCCTCAGACTGTAAAATGATGGGATGCTGTGTGGATTCTTCTACATCTGCCTGCTACTACCCAATGGATGGTGAGGCTTCTGTTTAGGGAGAAGTGGTTTAAAAAACATTCAAATAGGAAATGTCTGTATTTCAAGTGACTCCCCACCCCCCCTCTCTTTAGAGTGCACTGTCGATCAACACTTTGTGTTCGCCATTCGTGCCAACTCTGCATCCATCCCTGTGGACCCCACAAAGCTTGTTATTACTGGGAGTACAAACTGTAAACCAGTCATTGTCAACGACAAAGTTGCCATCTTTAAGTTCAACGTTACAGAATGTGGAGTTCATGCTTATGTAAGTCCTCCCCTTTGTTACTTTTTAGCAAGTTGGAAGATGCTTCACAACTTGACTATTGTAAAACTTAATTTAAAAGCTTAGTCCTAGTTAAGCTATATTCACACTGCAGACCTTAATGCTCAAGTCCAGTTTATTGCCCACATCTGATTGAGATTGACTGAAAGATCCTTGAAGGGGAGATGGTGGTGGTATTTATGCTGAGTCATGGCTTACTACCCTTTCGAACACTGTTTATTCTATCCAACATTTTCACTGGATCTTGTTATGTGAACAATCTCAGGCTAAAAAAAAAGCAACCTAAAAGTTAGTATTTAATTTTATGCAACGGGGTTGCTACCTATACTGTGAACAGTTGACCTGCATTTTAGAAGACGTATTACGGTTTAACAATTTCCAGCTAATTTGCTAAAGACAGCAAGAATGTCCTGTTCTGATAGGCGGAACCAATCGGAGCAGGGTGGGTTATGGCTTTGCCATAGTAGGATTCAGTGACGGGATTATGACTCTAAGGGGTGTGCTTCATCTGCTGGGGAAACTGGAAGCCAACAGCTGAGAAGTTGACGTTTCTTGACAGGAAGTTGGTGAGACGATGATCTACCTGGCTGAAGTGCAGACTGTCGTCCAATCTCTAACCCTCCAGTATGGCGTAATTACAACACGTGATCCGCTCAGGTTAGTGGGTTACACAATACACTTTGACTCTGTGGGCATAAACTTTACTTACTTACTCTGTTGCTTGTGTGTAGTGCTAAGCTTAAATGTTAACCCATGTATTTGCATAGGTTCATGGTTGAGTGTCGCTATAGCAAAGCAGGCGTTGCTCTGCAGTCACTAGCCAGCGCTGGCTACATGGTGAAGACCCCGAGTTCCAGCTTGCCATCAGCGGTCCTCTCTAATGGCTTGTATGCTGTTGACTTGAGAATTGCTAAAGGTCGGGTATTTATGCCTTATTTTCTAAACCAATTGCAAAAAGTACAATCTTGATCAATTCTGCTTGAGTAGGACTGCACACGAGTCTACCCTTTGTCTAACCCCAACAGATCAGACGTATTCAAGCTACTTGCCCACAAACAATCGGCCTTTGCGACTGCTGCTTGGCAATCCAGTCTATCTTGAGCTGCGCCTGATCTCTCCAAAACCAGATGCGGTAATCCTCGTCAACTACTGTGTAGCTTACCCTCGCTCTGCAAGGAATGCTCTGGTGCTTATTTATGAAGGGTAAGCATGAATGAACTCCATGTGGAATAAAACACATCCTCCTCACCCTCTGTCTACCTAACCATGAGTTATGTTTGTCTCCAGGTGTCCCAACCTTTATGCTCCAAATGTGTCGGTCCTTAAAATCATTGACTCCACAAATCGTCACCAGAGGCGGCTCGTGATTGAAGCGTTCCAGTTTATTGTTCAAAAGACAAACCGATACCTTGATGAAGAAGTGAGTATTCAGGAAGCCATTATGGGTCTAAATGGTCAAAGCTATGCTGTGTACAACCAATGCAGACTGAGAAGTTCCCTGACACAGTAATGTGGTGACTTGTTCATTACGGGGTCCTTTTTTAAAATGGAATAGTGACCTGTTGATTAAATGTATCCTATCCCGCTGTTTTGATTGCAAAGCTGAAATGAAACTTACAAAATAAGTCGGTGTACTACAGCTTGTCTAGTTTTCAAATGTGAAGTCTCTGCTCCAATTGTCTTCACTTGAAATTTTGTACAGTAGAGGCAACTTATCCCTGTTTCCCATAAAGACTTTTTGTGTATTAATGGCTTCCAAAGTATATTTGGTGACCTCTTTAGACAGTTTAATTATTAATCAGTCTGAGAATGAGGCCATCCACAATTGACAACACCTGGTTGTTAATGCTGTCATTTGGTACCATGTTGGTTTTGATGGGGCCACATACGGCTCGTGTTGCTGTGAGAACGCATGTGCCACAGTGCCGTCATTCTGTAGAAAACACTGTTATGGAATGTGTAAACTGTTTATTTTTCTGGCATGATGAATGTGTTTGGGTTTTTTTCCTCCCCCCTGTAGATCTATTTCATGTGCTCTACAGAAGTGTGTTTTGAAGCAGATAGGCCATGTGAACAACGGTGCTTTGATGGAAAGGTGAGTCTGTAAACTATGCAAATGTGCTACCAGCTCAGTTTGAAGTCTAATCAATTTCTTTTCTTCTAGGCACCATAAGGATGCTGCAGAAGACTTATGAAGATAAAGGGGGGGATGGAATAAATGAACCATTTTATAACACAGTATACCTGGTCTTGTGGGTTTTTGTTAATGTAGACTTGTAAGTCTGTAAATGACTGGGATGAAACCACATTTCCCTTGTGAAACAGTGACATTGTTCATAAAAGGACACTGTTGGTGGAGTGATCTTCAGTGTTTTGATCAAGGTTTGAGCAGAGGAATCTACACTATGTATATATGTAGATAAGGAGGGGGGAATGAGAATGCAAATCTCCATAAGGGATCAACGGAAACGCCTCAGAATAATGCAGTAGTTCAATACCAAAACTACATCCTCCAAAATTTAAAAATATTTGGATGATATATGGCTCGAGAGCTGAAAGTGATATTGGGTTGTGAATTGCTTAAGAATGTTGTGCTATATTACTGTAACATGACAAGGGAAAATGCAACACAAAGACAGATCAAGTTTTGTTAGTGGTTGGACATTGTTGAGAGACTGCACGAAATGAAAGACTGACTTACGTTCTGAGAATTCAACAATTGGGACTTTAGTGAAAAGTGGACTGCTTAAAGAACCAATCACACACCTACTAAAACCTTAAGTAAAGTTTAGAAAGATGCGTTTCAGACCATGCAGCCGTAGTTACTAAGGTAAATGTTGATGACTGCACATTGATACAATAAGTTTGCCAAAACCAAAAAAGAAGAGGCGCAATCATTACATGTAAGATTAGGAAGAGACACAGTGTTTGTGTTTAACTATTTCTATCTTCCTATAAAGTTGTGTTGGTAAATTGAGAGCAAGTTTAAACCAGATGTTCCCCAGCTGCTCTGCCTCAACTCTGATTTACAGAGTTCCCCAATGGACAGACAGCTTTCCTTGTTGCTGTAACAAGTCAGCTAACTGCTGCTAACTAGTTGCCATTATCTAATTAGCTTAGTTAGCCTGCAACTACTGGTCAAATTAGCTTACCCTGTCCAGACTGGGAGCTCAGAGCACCAGGGTGTGTATTTAGGTTTACATTTTTACTCAAGCACTGGAGGTTTTCAGGCCAGGAGCAGCACAGGGCAAGCGGGTACTGAAACTGCGCTCAGCAGCCTCCAAGTGAAAACAACATGAACCGATCCGAACACAGCCTCATTAATGTTGACTAATCCCTGGGGTGACAAGAGCCAAACCGGCAAGAAAACTACCTTCGTACTGTATTCCAGTGGTCAATCTGTCCTCCATTGGTTACTGGGAGCTGGAATCAGTCGCACAGGCTCTGCATTGATGGGGTAGGGGCGTAACCACCTTCAACTACTGGCTACACGCTGATCAGGGGACCTTTCTCATTTCCAAATTTGTGCCTCCTGGAGCCTGTGACCCGGAAATCGATCTCAGTGCACCATCTTGAAGGACATCTCAATTCCTAAAATGCACATCGAGGAGTCTTGCTGGAGGAGCTATTAGCGAGGATACATCACTGTATCCTTTAGGAAGTCTTTTCAGCCGCTGTGAAGTTTAAAAGAGGCATGACATGCAGCTGTAATCAAATGCGCAATCAAACTTTCTGCCCTTCACCATTTGTGTAGCGTCTCATAAAGCGCTGTTCTAACCACATTCCTTAATGTAATTTCACTTTGATATCACTGATGTGATGATGATATTGTTGAATGTGGTGTGTGGATGGGCAGCAGGATTGTAAAAATGAACACTGAATAGCGGCTGGATGAAGCGCCTCTCCAGAGATGCTGTGTGTATTTATCTCCCGACAGCCGACAGGACCAGTCAAAATCTAATGTTAATTCATGTTTTGTGTTCTTCTACACATCTAAATGTTCTCACACACAGTCCAGGTTAATACAGTGAAACTGTTTGGAGTAAATCAACCGTCCTCCTGATCAGTCCCGAGCTCTATCAGAGTCTAAACATGGATTACAGAAGCTGAAAGTTTAATTCTATTTCCTCTGTCTATCCTGTCAAGTTTATTACTGCAGGGTTTTTTTGTTTTGTCCCACGATATTTGCTGTGACATTACTGCACAGATGGAAATGTTTAAATGACTGACAGCAGCCTCTCTAATCATCAAAGTAAATCGTTACAGATAACAAACACTCAGAGTACATTTATATAACACAATAAAGAAATCACATGGAAAGCTACAGGGACCGGTGGAGGTGTGGTAAAATGTCCATGCAGGTGTGGTCTCTAAATCTGATAAAATAATTAGTTGGTGGGGGCGGGTGGATGATTAATGCATAGGCCTATATGAGTTCCCTTAATGTCCGAGCCGATCCGCGCATCACACCAATCCAGCAGCTACAATTGTTACAAAACAGTGCACTCGGCTGCTGAAGTCAAATTATTAGCCTGTAATATCAACCAGAACATTCAGCACTGATCTGCTGTGTTTCATGTTATAATAATAGTGCCCATGTAGTCTGCACATGTCATTACAACAGTAGAGTCCTCTGATGACAGTTTTAAATGGGATTATATGAATATGGGATTATATAAATGTCACCGTGTCATTTTGTAAAGAGATTGATGAAAAAACTCTCACCTCATCAGGCTGAGGGCTGAAATGATCTCCTGTTTTCAGGCAATAGGCGCACCACAAGAAGAGTACTGTTTAGCCTAGTGAATGATTTGGCTGCTGTAATCTTTGACTGTTTTCAACAGATGCTATAATGTTTATTGGAACCTCGAGATGTTTCTATGCTTTTTCAATGCAAAATGTCCTTAATTTATTTATTTTTAAATTTGTAATGGCCATTTTGTGAAGGCCTGCCCAATCAAACTATTAGAAAAATGAATGAATAATAATTTCACAGTAAATAAAATGACCCACATCCATGACAAGCCCTCCCTTTCAGACACTGTTAGCGATTCAGCAGCACTGCCTACAGGACACCTTCGATACCGCCGGTAAGAGGGGTTTGCCACATTGTGCTTGTTGTGGGTTGTTGGATGTATTTTACAAGAAAGACGCAAAGAGTGCATGCACAGTAGTTATGTATATTACTGTGTGTCGCCGGTAGAAGTAACATACCCGACTAACGTTACTTCTACACACATAAAAACCTGGATTGCTGAGGCTCTGACGTTGCTGACGTACTGCGGTAAGCATGTCGACTCATTTCCGTTTCCGGTGCTTGTGTGTTGGTACCGTGTTGTGCTGCTCTCGCTAAATACCAGTTAAATTTGTTAGATTACAGCGGCCAACTGTCCCCTAAACACTTATTCTTACAGTAATTTTGCCTAAGCACTCACAGTTCTTTCCATCTTTTAGTGACTGCTGTTCAATCTCATAGTTGTTCAAAAGTTGTAGCTGACGCTATAGTACTTTAGCTTAGCCGTTAGCGACATTAGCTCAGCAGCTAGCGATGGCTTCACCTTGTCCCTCTCTCTCTCCTACTTTCTCCTGCTCGGTATGTCAGATGTTCAGGTTCTCCTCTGCCTCCTTTAGCGGTAATGGTACGTGTAATAAGTATAGTTTATTTTTAGACATGGAGGCGAGGCTCAGTGATTTAGAAGCCCGGCTCCGCACCTTGGTAGATCAGTCTTTGGCTTCAGTCTTTAGCTACTGTAGCTAGCCAGTCCCCGGTAGTCGGTGCGGAACGGCCTGTGGTAGCCGTCCCCCGGCATCCCCTGTGCAGCCAGGAAAGGGTGGCTGGGTGACTGTCCGAAGGAGGAATAGTTGTAAGCATTCAAAGCCCACGGGGCACCATCAACCTGTTCACGTTTCTAACAGATTTTCCCCACTCAGCGACACACCCGCTGAGAAATCAATTCTGATCATTGGCAGCTCCATTTTGAGAAACGTGAATTTAGCAAAGCCAGCGGCCATAGTTAAGTGCATCCCTGGGGCCAGAGCGGGCGACATTGAGTCTTATTTGAAACTGCTGGCTTAGGATAAACGTAAATACAGTAAGATTGTTATTCACGTCGGCGGTAATGACTCCCGGTTACGCCAGTCGGAGGTCATTAAGATTAATGTT
>NC_060168.1:18467896-18471190 GCF_021292245.1 Micropterus dolomieu
GACCCCTGCCAAATCTGACCAGTGATGACATGTATAGCCGCATGTCGTCATTCCGCCGCTGGTTGTTGAGGTGGTGTCCAGCAAACGATGTGGGCTTTATAGATCATTGGCAGACTTTCTGGGGAAGACCTGGTCTGATTCGGAGAGACTGCATCCATCCCACTTGGGAAGGAGCAGCTCTCATTTCTAGAAATCTGGCCAAGTTTATTAGTAGACCAAATCCATGACAACCCAGAGTTGAGACCAGGAGGCAGAGTCGCAGTCTAACACACTCCTCTGCTCCTCCATTTCAGGAGTTACTTAGTGAAAATCCTATAGCAGACAGACAAAGGTAAACAGAAGAGGAGCTGTGCTTAAAAACCTCATAAAAATTAAAACCACAAGAGCAATAGTGCAAAACAATAGGAAAATTAAATGTGGACTCTTAAACATCAGATCTCTCTCTTCTAAAGGTGTACTAGTAAATTAACTAATATCAGATTATGATATTGACTTATTTTGTCTTACTGAAACCTGGCTGGGTGATGGAGAATATGTTAGCCTAAATGAATCCACCCCTCCCAGTCATATTAAAACTCCCATTCCTCGAGGCACAGGCCGAGGAGGTGGAGTTGGAGCATCTTCGACTCTAGCCTACTAATCAGCTCTAAACCTAAAATAAATTATAACTCATTTGAAAGCCTTGTTCTTAGTCTTTCACACCCAAGTTGGAAATCACTGCAACCAATTATTTTTGTTATAGTGTACCGAGCACCTGGTTCGTACTCTGAATTCTTATCTGAATTTGCAGAGTTTATGTCAACTTTAGTCCTTAAAATGGACAAAGTTATTATTGTACGGGATTTTAATATTCATTTGGACATTGAGAATGACAGCTTCAGTACTGCGTTTATCTCTGTTAGATTCCATTGGCTTCTCTCAGTGTTCATGAACCAACTCATTTAACCACACCCTCGACCTTGTTTTGGTATACGGTATTGAAATTGAACATTTAATAGTGTTCCCACAGAATCCCTCTTTATCTGACCACTGTTTGATAACTTTTGAGTTTGTATTGCTGAACTACACGCCATTGGGCAAAAATTTCTATACAAGACGTCTGTCTGATAGTGCTATAGCTAAATTTAAGGATGCGATTCCATCAGCTCTAAATTCATTATCAGATAACAAAGTAACGGACGACTAAAGGAACCGCTCTAAGCTGGCTCCTATTGGCAAGATAGTCTTGAAACTTATAGGAAGGTCCTCCGTAATGCCAGAGCATCGTACTATTCGTCATTAATAGAGGAAAATAGGAACAACCCCAGGTTTCTTTTCAGCACTGTAGCCAGGCTGACAGAGAGTCACAGCTCTATTGAGCCAGGTATTCCCATAGCTCTCAGTAGTTACGACTTCATGAGCTTCTTTAATAATAAAATTCTAACTATTAGAAACAAAATTCACCAAGACCTGCCCTCAACTGGCACCAACTTATCTCTAAACTCAGGAACCTTAGAAACAGCTGTAGAACCAGATATATGTTTAGACTGCTTTGCTTCCCTCAATCTTTACCAACTAACTTCAATAATTTCTTCATCTAAACCATCATCCTGCCTCTTAGACCCCATCCCGACTAGGCTGCTTAAAGAAGTTTTACCCTTAGTCAGCACTTCTATACTAGATATGCTCAATCTATCTTTATCAACAGGCTATGTACCACAGTACTTAGCTGTAATTAAACCTCTTCTGAAAAAGCCAAAACTTGATCCAGATGTTTTAGCCAACGTTAGACCTATATCTAACCTTCCATTTCTCTCTTAAGATCCTGGAGAAAGCAGTTGCTAAACAGCTGTGACTTGCAGAGCAATAGTTTATTTGAGGATTTTCAGTCAGGATTTAGAGCTCATCATAGCACAGAGACAGCACTGGTGACCCCCTTATTGCATCAGACAAAGGACTTGTCTCTGTACTGGTTTTATTAGATCTTAGTGCTGCATTTGATACCTTTGACCATCACATCCTATTACAGAGACTGGAACATTTCATTGGCATTAAAGGAACCGCTCTAAGCTGGTTTAAGTCCTATTTATCATGTTAACAATGGTCCTCGATGCACGCCAAAGTTAGTCATGGAGTTCCTCAAGGATCTGTCCTCTTGACTTTATATATGCTTCCCTTAGGCAATATTATCAGGAAATATTCCATAAACTTTCATTGTTATGCAGATGATACTCAGTTATATCTATCGATCAAGCCAGATGAAACTCATCAGTTAGCTAAACTTCAAATGTGCCTTCAGGATGTTAAAACCTGGATGACCTGTAATTTTCTAATGTTAAACTCAGATAAAACTGAAGTTATTGCTCTGGGGCCCAAGCACCTCCGTGACGCATTATCTAAAGAAATAGTTTCCCTTGATGGCATCGCCCTGGCCTCCAGCACCACTGTGAGGAATCTTGGAGTTATCTTTGATCAGGACGTTTAAGTCTCACATTAAGCAAATTTCAAGGACCACCTTTTTTCACCTACGTAATATTGCGAAAATCAGGAATATTCTGTCTAAAAATGATG
Organism: Micropterus dolomieu; assembly: GCF_021292245.1. NCBI lineage: Eukaryota > Metazoa > Chordata > Actinopteri > Centrarchiformes > Centrarchidae > Micropterus > Micropterus dolomieu. The sequence goes on from NC_060168.1 coordinate 18,470,447, forward strand.
CAGAAAAACTAGTCCATGCATTTGTTACTTCTAGGCTGGATTACTTACTTCTTTATCTTGTATTGTTTTTGTATTATTGTTTTTTGGGTATTATTGTCTTTACACTTGTTAAAGCACTTTGTAACTTGTTTTTGAAAAGTGCTCTACAAATAAAGATTATTATTATTATTATTACTGCAATTCTTTATTATCAGGCTGCTTGAAAAAAAAGTCCATTAAGACTCTTCAGCTGATCCAGAATGCTGCAGCACGTGTTCTGACAGGAACCAGGAAAAGAGATCATATTTCTCCTGTCTTAGCTTCTTTGCATTGGCTTCCAGTAAAATCCAGAATAGAATTTAAAATCATTCTTCTTACCTACAAAGCTCTTAATGGTCAGGCACCATCATATCTTAAAGAGCTCATAGTACCTTACTACCCCACCAGAGCACTGCGCTCCCAGAATGCAGGGTTACTTGTGGTTCCTAGAGTCTCCAAAAGTAGACTAGGAGCCAGAGCATTCAGCTATCAAGGCCCTCTCCTGTGGAACCAGGTTCCAGTTTGGGTTCAGGAGGCAGACACCATCTCCACATTTAAGAGTAGGATTAAGACGTTCCTCTTTGATAAAGCTTATAGTTAGGGCTGGCTCAGGTGAGTCCTGAACCATCCCTTAGTTATGCTGCTATAGGCCTAGACTGCCGGGGGATTTTCTATGATGCACTGAGCTCCTCTCTCCTCTACTTTCTCTCCCTCTGTATGCAACCT